>NC_054545.1:3050667-3350667 GCF_017654505.1 Polyodon spathula
CTGTACTGTAATGTTACAATCAAACGCACAGCTGGAAGGAACAACTTTGAGTCAAGGGCGCTGGAATTAGGGGTGCTGGGGGTGCGGTATTGCATGGCTTCCATTATATACAGGGATTACAGTTTTCTTCAATGGCTTTCAGCACCCCCACTATGAAAATTGTTCCAGTGCCACTGCTTTGAGTCAGATTATAAGGGAAGAGTATGTTGCCTATTGTCTCTTTATAATGCTTACGATGACAAGACTGCAGCGCCACAAGACATTTGTACACACTGTGTGACAGATGATGACACGAGCATTCTGTGTAACATTACGACGAGACAACAAGGGAAGAATGAAGGAAGCTGGGAGAGCATGCAGTCCAGCAGAATGAAGTGCTTCACATGGCAGCCCTAATGGGACTGACTAATTAAACAACTGACTAATGCATTCCCAGCTTACATTAAGAACTGGTGCATTTGACATTTTCAGCGTTTCAATTGAAGTGAACTAAGCAGCGCAAATCTAATTTCAGCCCGGAATATTAAATACTGCACGCTCTGCTCTTGCCTTTCCATGATTGATAGCAAAGCATTGGAGCATCGGTCTATATTAGCTGTAGATGATTAAAGCCTGACATTCAGATAAGCCCGAAGGCTTGTGGCTATGCTGTACACTGTATCTTTGAAATGCAAGCTTGAATCCACCAGAGCCCTCAACATTGAAAAAGACTCAACGTGTTACCTCTGTCACTCAATACAGAGGAATAAACATCATGACGGGAAACCTCTTTCATATGATATGTGCACAGACCTGTCAAACAATGACTGCATGTCTTACACACCGATGCATGAGGATATACACAGACTGGGAAAAGGCTTCCGCATGGTAGCTGCTTCTGAGGTGATCTGTGTTTTATTACCATACAGACCGGACTCTCATTTCCGTTCTGATAGACTTGGCGAAGGTGAAATGGCGAGGTGTAATATGATGGTTTACGATGAGCTCACCTGGGAAAGTCACTGTGAAATATCACCGGGTGGAAATTGATAAAAAGCTGGTACTTTTCACTGCCTTACAGGGTTTTCTGAAGAAGCCCTGAGATGGTGTTTAAACTGGGAATAGATTCATGCAGTCAGGTCATGCAGGACAGAGAAAATCATCTCAGTGGTTGTTTTTTTTTTTTGCATACTTATCAAATACTTACAGGAGATTCTGTTTGAAAGATTTGTATCAATTTTAGTTTTCTTTTTCAAACTTTGCATTCACGGGTTGACAATAAAATTAGATTCTATGCAAATCAACCAATCAATCAAGATAAAAACCTAATTAAATTGATCTTAGCAGAGGAACACAGCAGGGTGCACATGTAGAACACCTCTCTGCTGTTATTTTGATTTGCTGTGCATGTGAAACCACTGGAGCTGAAAATCGTGAAAGAATTGTCAAAGTAAGCAAATGAGTGATTAAAAGGCTGTTAAATTCCGTGCAGATTCAACAAGTAATTTACAACAATCTCTTGGGACGGCCACATCTGTTCCTCAACGTGAGGACTGAGAGTTTTAAAGATTCAAACAGGCAGCTCAAATGAATTGCCACCTCAGTATAAGAAGCTGTACACGAATATCAAGTGTGAGTGTGACACACCAACATCCCTTCTAGAAGTGTCCCATAGCAAAAACATAGCAGTGTAATAAAGCAGAGTGAAACCATGGTGAAGCATAGGCAAGCAATGTAAAGAATAGAGAGACATTGTAAAGCATAGGCAAGCAATGTAAAGAATAGAGAGGCATGGTAAAGCATAGGCAAGCACTGTAAAGAATAGAGAGGCATGGTAAAGCATAGGCAAGCACTGTAAAGAATAGAGAGACATGGTAAAGCATAGGCAAGCACTGTAAAGAATAGAGAGGCATGGTAAAGCATAGGCAAGCAATGTAAAGAATAGAGAGACATGGTAAAGCATAGGCAAGCAATGTAAAGAATAGAGAGACATGGTAAAGCATAGGCAAGCAATGTAAAGAATAGAGAGACATGGTAAAGCATAGGCAAGCAATGTAAAGAATAGAGAGACATGGTAAAGCATAGGCAAGCAATGTAAAGAATAGAGAGACATGGTAAAGCATAGGCAAGCAATGTAAAGAATAGAGAGGCATGGTAAAGCATAGGCAAGCACTGTAAAGAATAGAGAGACATGGTAAAGCATAGGCAAGCAATGTAAAGAATAGAGAGGCATGGTAAAGCATAGGCAAGCACTGTAAAGAATAGAGAGGCATGGTAAAGCATAGGCAAGCACTGTAAAGAATAGAGAGGCATGGTAAAGCATAGGCAAGCACTGTAAAGAATAGAGAGGCATGGTGAAGCTGCATATGAACAAACATGGCTAACCAGGGTAAGCTATGAGTAAAACTGCAAAAATACCATGGTAAACTATAATGAGGGATGAAAGAAGACATCCGCTAAAACAACTGAAGTGCAATGTCAGCTTTACTTGCTCTTGTTTAAAAGCTGCATTTAATTACCTCAAATGTCATTGGAAACACAAACAATACAAACACACACTTTTTTTTTTTTAATGCAGTGCTTGACAACCCATGATATCGCTGCGATCTCGCTGTTGCTGGTTTAATCTTCAGATCTGCCTGGAAGACATGAGGAATATAAAACAGCTCCATTTAGAAATGCCATTACCTGGCAGAGGGGCCTCTGCAAGATCTCAGGCTGTCAGTCAAAGGCAAGGTTTTGCTTCGGGGAGAAAGGGGAGAGAGGGGGAGGGTGCCCCCCCCCCCACCCCGTGGCACCAATTAGCTTCCCCTTTCACTCCCATTCCCACTGTTACTTTTATCATTATTCCAGATTGGAGCGCAAAGCAAATCTAGTGACCTTGACCAAACCAATTTAGTAGTTAGCATCTGTAAGCAAGAAAATGCTTTTACCATCGCACTGAGTGCTATTACTGCACACCTTTGAACTCTCTGTCTCTGTCTCTCTCTCTCTCTCACTCTCTCTCTCTCTGCTTGTCAGGGAAAGCAAGGGGATGAAAACTAAATCAATCCAAACACCTTACTCTATTAAAACAGCTTGGATTAACAGTGCTGTTGAAAACAATAAAGCAGTTGCAGCTTCTAACCCTTTTCTAATTAAACCCGCTGTACAGAGAGGATTATTGGCAAAGTGATGGCCAGTGACTTTAAAACAAGCGAGTTTCTCTGCAGTTTACAAGAGCTTTTTGAAAAACTGAATGAAGACTCATTGATAAGAAGGAAGGTCATGCGTGCCCCCCCCCCCCCCCCCCCTGTTATTTTCTCAATCTTAAAGATGGTACTAGTTGGCCTCTGTGCTTTTATCTTAAAGTTTCAGCTGGAGTGAATGTATCTCTCTGGGACTGCAACCCCACAGATAGGGCATGTCCTAAGGATGTCTTTCCCATTACAGCTGAGCCCATCTCCCCATACTGAACCTGATCAACTAATCCTTTATCAGTAGCTGGATTGTGGAAGGTTTCATGTGCACCCTTACCATCTGACCTTCCATAGCAAGGAATTGCAGTATTTGTTCCAAATGCACTGAGTAGCTGTTGCTGGTAATATTGTAACATTGTTCTCTGTTCTTCATCGTATAAACCCTTTTCAAATGCTATTGCCTGTCATTAAAACTCAAGAACATCACATCAGTGCCCTGGCCATTTATCTACCATCCAAACACATACCAAAAAGACACATTTGAAACATATACCAGTATGGATTCATTCTAATGAATACCCCAAATGCATAGACTATGATGCGTACGTATTGATGTGCAGGGTGGGATTTACACATCATAACACGATAAGGTTTGTTCATACGAGGGGGGAGGGAGACATAGCTCTTATCTCCATGCCATGTTAAATGATGTGTGTGTTCAGGTTAGGGTTAGGGAGTAGTACCAGTATGTTCAGCCTGCGTACAGACCTGAAACTAGCTGGGGCAGGAGATATGCTAAAGTATACCATTAGAGAAAATGGCATGCATTCAAAAGGTTTGCAGCTAAAATGTAGGTTCTGAGTACTAGAAAATGCCCAGAGGGTTCTATCTTTAAAATGATGCAATAATGGCCAGCAGGAGTTATTTCACAGCAATTTACTGTGGATATTCCACAACATGGTCGAATAACCAAAGAAGACTGGACTGAGCGCGGGAGAAAACAGGCTGCTTTGTATTTGTTTGGAGCATTTTTAACTGGCATCTACCTGTTATTAAAATTTTCTCTTACATTTTGTTAACTGTAAAAGTTGAGTGTAAATGTATTGAGGCATGACCCCGCGGTTCTTTCACGGGTGAGTATCTCCACACTGGATGAATGCAGGCGGAGATAAAGCACGCAGAGAAGACCAGGTCAGTCAATCATACCCCTGCACTGAGCAGGACAGAGATAACCTCCTTTAGGGGGCTGAGCCCCTCAATTCTCAGTGTCTGTCTTTCCCATTGCGACAGGACAGGGGGTAGGAGTGGGGTGGAGCGGAGGGACACTGCTGGGAACACTAATTTTTTAATTATTTTAACCAGACACATGCAGTAAATTCAGCATTTTTACCAATGCGCTAAACAGCCATTTCAAATCATAATTTGAGATTCAAACTATCTGATCAGATGTGTGTGGATTACTACCAATCACTTGTGTTGTAGTTCAAACTCTGTAAAATGCAGATGAACAGACAAATGCATTTTGAACACCAGAGGAGTGCGTTTTACCCACGCAGATCCCTTACTGAAAATCAACATGCATTTTGTTGCTTTTGCAGAAACTAATTGTTGTGGATAAAATTAAGAAAGATTGGCCAACTCTGTTGTCTTTAGCATATTGAAGAGAATTTCTTTTAGTCAGCAAGGGGGTTTCAGGGCTAAAACAGCAACAAATACCACCCAAGTCATTCTGCATCAATTCATCCTGGGGTGCAAAGGCGGCTCATTAAAATCTTCTGCATGTGTATGAAAAGGGGACGGCTGTTTATTTAGCACGGAGTCAGGTCATATGGTCACCAACGTCTCACCCCAGCAGCTGTGCATTATTCAGGTACCTCAGTCCTTGCTGGAAGGTTGTGTTTACAGAGGTAAGTGTTTAATAGGGCATGCAATAGAAAAGATGAAATGCACTAGGAAAAGTTGAGCCACTGACAGAACTAGAACAAGACACTGGAGATGAGCAGGCTACCGTGATACTGGGACTAGGCATGAGAGGAAAGCATTATTAAAGCACCTGCAACAACATTCCCCATGTAAATATACAGGACATTACTATCTAATCTAGGGGAGATTCATGCATTACTTCAATATGAAACCACACAACAAAACATTAGATTTTTATTCTGAAGGAAGTTGTTTCTGTGCACAATCAAATACAAATTGCATACCTGGCTGCAGAATTCACTGCACCTCCCTGAGTGATGATGGTCCACACAAACAATGCCTTCTCATTAGGCTTGAGGGCAAGGTTGTTGATTGTCTGTCAATGCAGGGCAACAGATTTGAAATCAAAATCCATTTTCTGGTCTAAAGGCATTCCAAAGACACCTGAGATACAGTACATAAACCAAAGATTGGAAGCAGGATACTGATTGAGAAATGTCCAAAGAAGAGGTTGTGATAGCACGAAAAAGAGGGGGGGAGGGTCTCATACAGAAAACCAATCTCAGCTTCCCAGGAAATAATTCCTGCTTTTGATATGCAATCTGCTTCCCAGACCCATTAACACGCGTGTAATTGCTTTTGTGTGAACTGAAAAAGTCACCTGCAATGCATTCCAACACACAGCATGTTACATTAATAATTGATTGTTTTTTGCATGTATATTACAGGTTAAAAAGACTAATCCTTGAATGAAACCTGCACACTAAACGCTGGATCAATCATCATGCAACGTGTATGCAAAATTGCTCCAGTACTGATTACGCTGTCATTCATATTTATTTTCCTTTATTGATGACTGTGTACTGAATTGGAAATCCTACTGCAGATAGTCCCATGACAAAGGGTCAAAATAACTTATTTTACCAAGATGTCTACAAATCAACGCATCTGTCAAAGTCACAAGATGAGCCTGTCTCTGGGACTGTAATAAATACACAACATATTTGAGTTATCTAATTATTATGCTGACTGGTGTTCTGTTCCAGGCTTTTCTTGTGTCAGAGTTAAATAATATTCAGAGACTTCTCTCTGGAGCCCTTAAATAGATATACAGATAATCCTGCTCTGCTTTAATTTGAATCACTGCAGGTAATAAACAGATCCATTAGGAAGTGTGCATGCCTAGAACAAATATCTGTTTGCATGCTGAATTTTATTTGCCTTTTTTTTTTATTAATAATGAACCTGTTTACATTCCTGACAAAAGGCTATTCTCCGAACGCACTCAATCATTTCCTGTGATTTGTGTAATCTCTATTAACACCCGCCCTGAAGGACATACTGTTTCATTACATTTTAAAAGCAAATATAAACATATATATAATTCGAGCACGTGCATAGTTAATCTAGGGTCTCTCTCTCTCTCTCTATATATATATATATATATATATATATATATATATATATATATATATATATATATATATATACACAGTAGTTTGCAAATGTATTAGAACACTCCATTGCTTCTGTTGTTTTTAAATTTGTTGTGAATATAAAATCTAACCACTGTAACTGAAAATCTTGGAAAATTGTCAAATTAGCAAATCAGTGATTGTCTAATTCAATTGACGACTTTAACAGGCCACACACATGCGAGTCATAAAAAATAGTAAGAGAAAATGAACACAGAGTCACACATGACAGAATGCAACTGTTTCAGATGCATAATTAAAGCACAAAGGGTTCTAGCATTTTCACACAGGAGTGCCTATTGTTTCTATATCACTGATTACTGAGCGACGATTGAAATGGTCCCCAGCCAGAGAGTTTCAAGCAGCTCGGTATATAAAGGATATCAACGGAAGCCAGTGCTATGGGATTCATTAGGTAGCTGCAGGTGCTGTCTTGGACCACGGGAGACATAGCCTTGGATTCAAGCCTTTGCTAGTGCCAGATTATAATGAAAAAATGAAGAACAAACGAAGAGGGAGCATTGTCAAAACAGGTACAGCTCAGTCCTATACATCGGAAACCTGCCAAGCAGTATGTCGGCTGTGACGATGGTGCCTGTGAAATACTGACATAGCGCCGAGATGATCGAGTCCTGACAAGACTGTGCATTGTACAGAGACATCTAGGATGTGGTTACTGCCATGCCTTTCCCTTCAATCACGTCAGTAGCAAAGCAGTGTATTCTTGTGTCCAGCACGTGTGGAAGTCAGGTGATCTCTGGTGCACGGTTACAGTTTGCTTTTTACAAACTGTTTTAAGTAATGAGATCTCATTTAGAAGTATGGCCTGTGCTATTTTGTTAGCAGGAGAGCGTTTGTAGGTTTTGCAGTGTGTCTGCTGAGACCAGGTTCAACATTAAGGCTCGTTCCTTCTCAGCACACATTCTCTAATTTAAAAGCACAGAATCTCCTCTTTTCTTAAAATGTTCCCAGTGTTTTAGATCCTACTTCTCCACCTGGTTGGCTATTCCATGCATTTATAACTCTCTGTAAAACAGTGCTTCCTAGTTTTAGACTCTACTCAGCTTCCAGTTATGCCCTCTTATTCTTCTCTGTGCTAAATTTGGAGTAGTCTTGGGTTAACTTTCTCTAGACCATTTATGATCTTCCACACTTCAGTTAAGTCCCCTCTTGCCCTTCTTTTTTCTAGGCTGAAGAGATTTATTGATCAGCCTGTCTGCCCTACTCTGTACCTTCTCGAGTGCAGTGGTGTCTTTTACATACAGAATTCTAAGTGGAGTCTAACTGCTAGGTCATTGTATATCAGCATAATCTCTCTGTTTAGAGTTTAAACTGCAATGTGGAAAACAGGCAGAGCAGCTCATTGTGACGACACTCCAGGAGCACAGAAACCCTTCTATTAGTGCAAGTCCCCCCCCCCCCCCCCCCGTCTCCTATCTGTAAATCAGCAGAGCTGCAGGATCACAGCAAAGCTGGTTTCTTCGGTTTCTGAGTGCTGCAGTCAGATAGGCTGTGCCATCCATCCATCCTATCTGTCAAACTCATCATTCACTGCAAGTGGAACCACAGCCCCCCCCCCCAGACCCACACTCCTTCGTCTTTCATTTATTCAGGAAATTAAATCAGAACTGCTCCCAGCGCTAACACAATATTACATGAAATGAAGAAATAAATGAATGGTTTTAGTTCCCAATCATTTCAACAAGGAGATAGTATTAAAGGTGGGCGAGATCCTTTATTTGAAAAGAGTAACGGTTCAATTGAAAAAGCAGAGAGAGATAAAGGAAAGCGGCTAAAGTTTCACTAAATAATTAACAGGTGCGCTGGTGGAATGATAATTGCAGCTTTTGAAAGTCTGGGGGGTTTATTTAATTCGCTCTCTCACTCATATGCACTCTGTCTGATATAGAAGACCTGGAAAATAACACAGATAAAAAACGAGAGGCTTCTGCTGGTCATGGAGTCTATGCAGCAGCTCACACTAAGTGTGGAAATGGGTACGAGCCCTCAATACAAACTGCAGTCATGTTGCCATGGTATGCAAAAGGAAGCCGGGGCCATCTGTGAACTGCATGCATGCAGAGTGTTGGGTTCTCTCCAGATCCATGTGAAGAGACGCAGTGGCTCATGGGGGGACACCTATGAAACTGGCCCATGACAGCTCTGTAGTGCCGTGTGATGCACTGCTGTGATGGATTATGACCCCTGTTGATGAGATATTTAAAGCTGTGTAACCCCGAATGCAGACGAGACCGGCTCTTTTGCACAGTGGTTGAGACGCTTGCTTGCAGAGCGCAGGGCCACTGGTTATCGCCCAGCCTCTGCCCTGTTACATGAGTGACGTGACCCTGCAGGGGCTGTGCTGCCGCCTGGCTTCCTGTGACCACATCACATCCACAGGCCATGTCACCTTGGAAACCAATGGAGCCGCAAATTGAAAACCGACTGCACTTGTCGTCTAGTCACTGCAGAAGTATTGTTCCAGCACTGGCTTGCAAGGGAGAATACATTTAAATCTTTAAATTTTATTTTTTTTTTTAAAGATTGTCTTCCTTGTTTTTTTGGATTCTCAAAGCATTATTCATGTCAGCGCTTCGACTGGCCAGCCTACTGTATCAGTGTACTTTGATACACAATCTCTGTGGCCATCGCAGACGAAGGCCAGTCTTCTACTACTCTGCGCTGTCTGCATCGGATTTCATTCCTGCCTCCTGCTTTTCCAAAAGATCTCATCTGTGTTTCAAGGAGATAAAAGCACAGAGCCCTACATGCCTATCCACACTATCTCCAGAGCTAATAGAATTGGATCCTCAGTTTATATCTGAGGTCCGGTGATGACAAGGATAAACATGTCTGACCTCCCAAGAGAGAATAGAAATGCAAGCAAGGAGAGGAATAAATTGTGTGGGATTTGAAATGTGCTGGTGAAGAGCGTGCTGTGATCTTATTGGAATGATACACACAGGCCAGCCCGCAAGTTAGCCCAGCTGCTCTTAATCCGGGAGGCTGATGCATCACAAGAGCTGCAGGTAGCCCCCTGTTGGCGCGTTCCTTGTTTGATTGTAGCTCTTTGAGCGGGCGTGTTGTTTCTGCTGGGGCCACATTTCTATGCTGGTGAGCCAAAACAAAGCGTCTTGGAGAAAATGTCTTCACTAACTAATTTAATCAGAAAATGACTGTTCCTTGTACTGAGTCAGGTGGATCAATCATTTAGTAACAAAAGTAGAAAAGTAACACTTTTTTTTCATCAATGTTCTCCCATTTAAAGACCTAAAGCACTTGGATTGCATCCAGGGAAAGCTAATGTATTCCTTTGAAGGGCTTGAAAGGCAAATTAATATATACTTATACAGTTTAGATTTTTGGTGGGTTTCACAGACCCAAATTAGTGCTAATCCTGGACTACCAAATAGTTTAGGTTGGTAATCCAAGTTTGTGGTCTGTAAAACCAGCCGTCCTGAATAAATCCACATTTAATATAAAAATGAAAAAATAATCCATTCAACCTTTCAATAAAACTCACTATCCATGATCAGCGGTCTTTATAGGCAGAGTGCCCGGGGCATTTGCTGGGCATTTATCATAGCTTAACAGTCTATAAAAACTCAGGGGTTGTTTAAAAAAGAACAAGCACAATGTTTGATATTCATTCCTCTCCTTCAGGGAATTTGTCGTACACGAATAACATTTAAATTTACTCCACAGTGCCGCCTCGTGCCCAGATATTGCATCAAGGACTAATGAAACAGGAAAGAAACATCAGCATCAGGATTGAGAGGCACTGTGATTTACACAGCAGCAGTATGGCGTTCAGAAAGCAAAATAGGGGAGAGTTAGATTGGATTGGCAGCTCTCCCCCAGTAAATACAAAAAATAAAAATAATGGGTTTGTACTGGACGGGAAAAGACGCTCCGCTGGCTTTTCAGTATAATTCCAGTAAACTTCATCACTGCTCTATCAGTTGCAAAAACGCTTTGTGAAATTCAAAGCGGTCTCATAACATCATGCTTTTTGGACAAGGGCACAATCTGGTGTTAGAGGATACATCACATCGGTGAATCATGATAACACAGCCTGTGCACGGAGTGATGACTCATCTGGAGCAGGTAAAGCAGGGCCCATTAGGGACGGTAAGGCAGAGGGATCACAAAAGCACAGTCCTGGGTAGGGTTTGAGTGTGCCCTTGATGACTCAACGGTCATCTCAGAACTGCAAATAAAAAAAAAAAAAAGCATTCAATAAAATGTAAAAATAAATGCAGCGACTTTGCATGCAGAACCAGAGATGCAGTCTTGTTCTTCAATCGCATATTAAATGATAGGGATGTTATCACTGCGCCATCACAATTGCCTCTGGGTTTTTTTTATTGATTCCATTTTTAAAAAAAAAGCAAACCTGCAACTGCTTCAGGTCCGTTTGAACGGTTATTGCAAAACGCAACTGTGAAATTCCATTTAGGACAAGCGGCCACCCTACTAGCTGGGATCTTGATTTTAACCAGACCGCATACAATGCAAGAAAGTGTAGTGCTGGCTTCCCTTCAGGAACAGTTCCTGAAGTATGGATTGGTATACAGTCTTCTAGACCCTGGACAGTTTTACAGCCTGATTATATTTTATTGTTGTCTGCTGGACCTGCAAAAAAAATAGAGTTAAAAGTTTGGTTAAGAGGCCAACCACTAATCCATTTCATAATTCTTTAAACACTTTGCATTTTCAAAGTATGTGACACGCTATAGCCTTTGGGTTTCTTTGTTCCTCTGTTTATGGAAACTTTCAGAGAGATGTGCGCCCCGTGGTTCATGGGGACGTTTGGAACGGCCTCCTTCTAAACGGATGTGGATTTCATATTATTCTGCTCCCAGGTGCGCTGCACAGGACAGGCTGCTGCTGTCAATGGACTCTTCAGGACATCTGTTCATCCAGATCAAATCAACTCAATTCAGTTCAATTTATTTATATAGCGTCTTTCACACCACAGTATCTCAAATCGCTGCAGCATCAAGAAGTGAAAATTACAAAGTAATAATAATAATAATAAATAGTAATAATAATAATAATAATAATAATACAACTGAAGAAAACAGGAAATTAATAGGAATGATAAAACACAAAATGAAGAGGTGAATCGAGACTGTGCTGTTGTATCATTCCAGGACAACAGACTCTGGAGTCAAAGAAAACGGGCAGAGAGACTTCACAGTTATTAATAATATACAATGCAGCTCAGAGAGAAAACAGGAAGCACGTGAAGAAGAGTGCACACAGGGCATGTCAGCCGCGCAGAGAAGCCGTGCAGCTGAGATCACACGACACATTACAACGCCTCCGACTGCCAGGCTTGCAAGATTTCAATTCACAAGAGCCAAGATTGGTTTATTAATACATTTCGACAAAAAACAAACAGACATCAAATTCAACAACAACCTCCACTGATTTCACTTCTGATAAGTAATTTCAAAGGAATTCAAGTTACAGAAGACATCTTCAATATTTCATCTTCAATATCTTTAAATAAATACACTTCCCAGACAGGCTTCCCTGAAGGGTACTCTGAATGCATCAGAGCTGAGTAGATTTGTCTGTACTGAGGGGAGGCAGCATACTCATATATCTGTCTTTATCTCAGCAGTTCCCTGTAGATGCACTTTACCATAGGAAGTGAAAATGTTTTCTCTGAACAAGTTTGAATCCATCAGGTTCTCCATTCATTTTCCTATACTCTAGACCAACGAACTCTAAAAATAGATACATATATGAGACAGAATATAAGGTTAGTGTAGTTGCTTTTTTTTCCTAAAATATCCCTTATAAAGGTTTGCTGTGTATTTTGCGCAGTATTCTTGCAGTGTTCCCATGCATTTCCCATTGGTTATACACTGCGTGTCCCATAGGTTAGCCTGGTTTGCCATGTTTATGAATATGCTTTACCGTGCCTTGCTTGGATTTCCAATGTTTTCACTGTTCTATTGCATTTTACTGTGTTTTTGCTATGGTAAGCTTTTATAAGGGATCTGACAGTACATTAGGAATGTCTAAAACAAATAAAGACAAAGGAGAAAAACTATTTATGAGCTGCAGTCTCATTTGTAAAGCAGGTTTTTCAAATGAATAATAATGAAGTGAATACAGAGTCTGAGGATGGAAACTGCACTGAAATTGAATTATACAATATTCTGACCATGCCTACAATCTCAAACAACAACTACTTTATAGAAACTGTCCATCTTAAAACAGAAATGTATTTTAGGTGAAGCTCATTATAGATCAGGGGTGTCCAATCCCAGTCCTGGAGGGCATTCCACTCCAGGTTTAACAGGTAAAATGAGATCATTAACTATTTCAGGGTCTGGATGAAGGTTTTGATTGGTCCAGTTAAACAATTCGGAACAGGGTTGGAAGAAAGACCAGGAGTAGACCTCGCCACCCCTGTTATCGATGATAGCTATGAACCTTTAATATTGGTTCTTCTCTTGGTTTGCTTTGGCAGCCGATAAGTACAGAACCACACTAGTTTAGAAGCCTCTTCCGGGCACCTTATCAAATTCCAAATACTGAAGAAGTCTCTCTTCCATGATATGAGATATGAGCTGTGTGTCTTTATGAAAACGCTGCAGCCCACTGTTTCTGTATGTGACCAATGGGAGCAGTCCTTCAGACAGGTGCTGGACATATTAATCAGGTAATGCAACAGTGCCCTCTGTGACCCAAGATGTAAGACCTAGAATATTGTTTCCTGTTTGGTAGCTTCACCTGCATGGTTTCCTTGATCTGCAACGATCCTCAACAGCAGCACTAAGTGACCTAAGTCTGTCTAATATTGGGGAAACGACTGAGAAGGGGTGTGGATCCAATGTGTCGAAGGGTTTCCATGCCTCCTCTTCCACTTCTTGCAGGTTGAAGTGCGCAGGCTTAAATGTACTCAGTGAATGGCAATTAGCTCAACTGGAAAATCTAATGCTTTTCTGCGGTTACAATGTGAAAAATCCCATTGAGGGGAGGATGAGCCTGATCCGGGGTTTAATCCCTGACTGATAGCAAATCACATCGGCTCCACCAACAAGGGCGTCTCTTGTCTCTGACGTCATGCCTCAGCTGAGAGATTCAGCTTCTTCTGTCGCAGAATTTGAGAATTGTTTTTTTTTTTTGTGGAATTAACTATTATTTTAAGCAGCTTCAAGTGGCTTGTGAGGCAGAGCCTCAAACCCAGCTAAGAGCACACGTCTCAAATCGCTGAGCTTCTAATTGGGCACCTTTTCTGGGAGCTCAGGTCTCCTTGGGTTCTGGCTGTACAAACCCTTCCCTGGCTATTTGCAAATATGAAGACCTGCAGTCTGGGATTGTATCCACTCAGAACATGATGTGCCTTGTACAGCTTACCTATCACTTAATGAACCAAATGAAACAAAAGGGTTGAAAGAGCAGAACAACCAACACAAAATACTGGAAACGATGGCATTTTCATTGTGGAGACTCATACTGATCTCTTTGGAATTGCCTTTTCATTCAAGCGTAACGGATCATTTATGCATGCCCTTGTAAACGTGCTTAGTAAATCCACCAGCGTGAACATTGCTGGGGAAAGAATATGTTGCCTTGAAGACATATAGGTTTATCTGAAAGGCATGGGGCACAGAAAGGAGTTTGATATTGAATGCAGAAAAGGGGTTGTATTGAAAAAAAAAACACTTCTCTTTTATCCTTATGTCAACACACTCTGTTGACTGGAAGCAATATTAATCTTAGGGGAAATCCCAGTGTATTTCACTTCCAAAGACCCTATTCCTACCAGGGTAAACATTGAATACAGTACAGTACATCTTCATTAGAGCTGACATTTAAATCACAAAATGCATTAAACTATTTTGTTGGCTGACCTCCTAAAATAGTTTTCTGTCCTGTCCCTGAGATGAGACGAGGTTAAAAGCTCTGAAATCACGATCGCAGATGAGCCCGGCTCTTCTGCCTTCTGCTCAAGATGCTCTCTTGCGGTGGAATGGGATCGTTTGTTCGCTCCTAACCCCCACCCTGCTACAGACACACAGGCTCTCTAAATCTCAACACAGTTTTTTTCATGAAACCTTTTAAAAATGTTATGACTGCATTATGACTGCATTATCATCATCCAAGGATGGAAATAAGACTCCTGTTGCATAACATTTGCACCCTTCCATTCCAGGTTTTACTATGAACCTGATTAGCCACAGTGTATAGGTAACAAGCTCAGGTGTGACATTCAACTCACAGTAAAACCAGGAATGGATCAGATTGCTATGCAATGGGAGTCTTATTTCCATCCCTGTTGTCATTAGTATTGCTTTGTTATTCTAGTGATGTGGCATTGCCATTGAGGATCATTTGATGGATGGTCTCAAACAAAACTATTTCAAATAAAAAAATATTAGATTGCTTGCCCAGGTATAACTGTCCAGAGGAACCTTAGGGAAATCAGACATGCAAACCTTTATTAGTGCAAATTAAAAGTGAGATTTTGATAGACGATTCCAATTGGAGCCTGCACCTCGATGTGTAAGAGCGAGAAGGTCAGAATGGATATTGCTTCAAAGGTGAATTCTGTTTTCGTAACGCGCCCTTTCAGAAATTTAAAAATAAAAAGGGAAACGAAACACACTGAGACTTATATATATATATATATATATATATATATATATATATATATATATATATATATATATATATATATATATATAAATAAAAAAACGGTTGTTGCTGTAAAAAAAAATGTATAATGGCTTTGGATCGAATTCAGTTGTCTTTAAGAGGGGAAAAAGGGGATTAAAAGTGTATGCAGTAAACATGGTGAATATAGAGCGTATATTCAATTACATTGTACTGTGCTTTTGAGAATGTCATATAGAATTTAAATGTTTTGTTTTAAAATATATATTGTGTATAGATGACCTACTGGTTCTAATCTACACATGTTGTCGATGGCGTTAAAGAGAAAAGGATTCTTTCCGCCAGCTTTGGTTTGGGGAGTCCATCTTTGGTTTGCGAGTCCATCTGGTTTGGGCAGTCCGTCTTTGGTTTGGGCAGTTCGTCTTTGGCTTGGGCAGTCCATCTTTGGCTTGGGCAGTCCGTCTTTGGCTTGGGCAGTCTGTTTTTGTATATAAAATGATTTAACTCCAAGGATGAACAACTTTATCTTTTTTAAGAACACCTGGTATATCTTGACTTGAATATAAGACCAGAGCCAGTGTTGCTTATTTTCTGAGATTTGAGAGCCGATTTTCTGGCATGACCAAAGGCGCAGTGTTACAGACAAGTTTCACAATCGGAGCTGCGCTTGTGGCAATCATAAATAAACAAATCCGTTTAAAATTCATAGGCTATCAGAAAATTGCTACATTGTTTTCTGCTCAATGTGCTTTATGAAACAATGCATGCTTTTCACATCAAATCCAATAACCTTACCCATAGGCTATTTTTAAACTGTAATCCTGACCAGCATTGCAAGCATTATATTTTCAATGTCATGAGTAAGATCAATGCCACATGCATTATTAGTATCTTCTTTCAAAATATATTCTGTTGCTATGGAAAAAAAACTATTGATTGGTCCAGGCATGCTGCCTAGCACAGCAGGTTATCAGAGATGTCATTAAAAAGAATCACATTGACTGGCACCTTGGATGGGGAAGAATAAAAGACCAAGATGGTCTATTTTGAGCCATAATCAGCCTTTGTGATGAGGACCCATTATTCTTGCTTTCAGGGACAACGTGCACCTAAAGCAATACCTGCTGGAGACAGACAAGCCATTGCAACCTACTGCGTTAATAGCTTTAAATACCAGTCTTTGTATGTCTCTTTCCAACTTTCTTACTGAAGTCTCAAAAAACATGCTCAATGTGCATATGAAATATGAGCTCAAATGGCAGACTAACCCTAACCCTTCTCTGATACAATTGGGTAGTTACATATAACATGCCAGACACATTAAGAACATTGTAACAATGCATAATAACATTGTAATTATGTGTAAGTGCACATGTATTTACTAAGTAACTACTATGGAAATGCACAGTAATTAGAGATGCTTCATGTAAAGTGTGACCACATATAATTTACCATACATAATGTCAGATGAATCATCTGTCCAGTGTTGTTAGGACTTACTCTTCACATCAGGAGTAGTGTATTGCTATGTATTGCTATCTGCTTAATCTCATCTAAATGAACGCTCAGCTCAGCCTCTTCGTCAGCAGGTGAACAATAGGGTATTAGCAGCTGAGTAGCCAGAGGTAGAGCAGTAGCTCAGTGAAGCACCACGATGCGTCATTACCATGTGGGCAGTCTGAGAGAATAATTATAGTGAGGAAGAAAAGAAACATGAAAGAGTACAAGAGTTTCCTTTAATTGATTTGAAAAAAGTCCAGACACCTACCTTCAGAGAGTCATTAATAAAGCCAGCATGAACGTTCTGTTTTTCTAATGTGTTATTTATATTTCAAACAAATTGTATACCACTTATTAAAATATGATTTTTTAGCTCCAAGACAACACATAGATGCCTCCCCCGCTGCAGCCAGCCATGTCTGATTATTTCTAAAGGACCTCAAGAGTCAAATAATTCAACAGCATCTTTTCCTCCCACAATTATTTGTCCATTTGCCCTCTCTAGAGTGTCATGCCACACTGGTCACTCGTCTGTGTCTTCCTGGCAGTTTAAAGGAATGTATTGAAACAGATAGAATTATCAATTACGAATAGGATTGAGCCTTCCAGTTATTATCAAAAGGAACTGGGAAACAAAACAATGCCAACCTTGTCTGTAGTTTGCTGTTCAAGAAGCAGAGCTCTGTAGGAATGCTGGCATTTTTTAACAAAGGCAGAAGGGCGCAAAACACGTTAGATTTAGTTCCACCATCTGTTAAATGTTTGAGCCAAAGCTTAAAGACTGAAGATGGATTTCCTTCATGCAGTTTTTCAAAAAAAACTGTTTTTTAAATACAATAAAACATCTGCATGTGGTAATAAATCAGTGGAACGCAGTTCTTGAATAAAGAAATATTGACTATATCTATAGTCCTTATCAAAGAGGTTCAGATATGCAATGCACGTAAACAGTTCTCTTTGTTAATCCGCTATGCTGGCGTGTTTTAATGGTTCATTGATGTTTGTCAAAGATTAGCATACTTTGCTTTTTCTGTTTATGATAAGTAAAGCTTTGATTTGTATTCTGCTTAGAATACTGTTTAGAGACTAAGCCAACAGAGGGATACGTGAAAGGCTAGAGCTGGAGATTAAAGTAATGTATCACGCAGCTATGAATGACATTGAGACAATAAAACGCGTTGAAGGCACATCAATGCTTTTATTTATTTGGCCATAGTCCTGACAACTAACTGCATGGGTAGCATTGTCGTACTCCGTCTTATCTCCAGTCTTGCTTTCTTTAATTGATTTGACACCATTCTGCAATGTGTCGAGGCTTTGTCAGTGTTCTGCATTACGATTGTATGATTTATTACAGCAGCAGTACAACAGTGCTCTTTGGATAGTACAGCAGTAACTGCCACAGCAATGCCACTGTATTGCAGCAATCACATGACTATCTGGAACATGTTTACAATAGGGCTGATCTTTTAAACAAGCAAGTTAAACACCATGAATATACAAGCAATCAGCTAGGTTAGTTTCATGTCTGGAAGATAATTTGTTCCCAAGTGGTTTGTTAAAATCCACCAATTTATATGCTGAGAAACTTTCTGTCACTTTCATTAAAGCATCTGCTACTGTTTCCAGTACTGTAAAGGGAAGTGGTGCCCCAAGCCGCACTCGCCTGCAGAAACAAATGAATTGAAAATAATCTCCTTAACAGTTACTGGTACTTCGCGTGTGCTAAAGTGTAAGATTTTTTGAACATTGATTTGGTTGTGAATGAATGTCTCAAAAAAATGCGTGTTTCCCTTTAAGAAATATTAGGTCAGTTACAATTTTCTGCCACGGGTGATGCTAATCATCAATGAAGAACCGGATCAGAAGAAAAGGTCCTGACTGCGGAAGCCACTTGGGTTTTACAGAGTGAGCGTCGCACTGGCTCTGGTTCCCCTGAGGGTTGGGGAGGCAAAACCGGAAGGGACTGTTTCTCCACATCATGCTACAGTGGACCCGATCAGCCAGATGCCTACTGAGCTCAGACGGGCACTTGCAGAGGCCAGTAGCTCACTGACCTCCGCTCTGGAGTTCCTGGATGTAGAAGAGGAAGCTGGCTCGGTCGTGGGATCGGAGAACGCCCACCACTTCTCCTGAGCCATGTGGGGAATTGCTGCGGTGAGGGGAAAAAAAACTGCACATTCAAAATTGGGGAGAAAATCAGGGGTAAAATAAATACTCTTTCACAGTGTCATTTTAAAAGTAATTTTGCATGAATATTACTTCTAATTATGGTCTAGCTCTAAGGCTTGCGGCAGTCCTAATTTGATAGCATTAATGCTTGGTCTCCAATTACTGGAACCGTATTCTTTAAAAAACAATTTGTAATTAAAGTACAGTACTTCCCTCTACCTTATTTCATACAGTTTTACATTTCGATATTTCAAATCATAGTTTTTCTAAATTGCTGAATGCTGTTAAAAGACTGTATTCAAACAATCCAAACAATAGGGGGCGCTGATACTCGTACTCCTGTATTGCCTTTAAAAAGTATTTATCAGCAGGTATTAAATAAATCAGTTCATTAAGGTGTTGATTTCAAAACAAGAAACGCTGAGAAAACAGAGTACCAAGCAAAAGCTGATTGGAAGCAGGCTTTCCTCTGACAGTGATACTACTGTAAACAAAAGTAAGCGTTCCCCAGTTGAGGGGAAAATTAGCACTAATCTGGGACTACTCAAGTGGTAATTTAGGTCATGCAGTCCAAGATTAAACTAGCCGGGGTCTGTGAAACTAGCCTGAAATGTACAGAGATAGCAGAATCTCACTAGAAAAGCTGAAAGCATTCGACCCTCAAGGAGTGACACGGTGTATGGCCTATGATAGTTATACCCGCATGGCTATATTTTGCATTTCGCTTTGTTTTGCAAGCTAATACCAACGCACCAAACTCTGGATTAATTTGCAAGAGTGCAAGCTAATTGCACCAAACTCTGCAAGGTGGAAAGCTGATGACAAGCTAATAACAACGCACCAAACTGTGCAAGCTAATACCAACGCACCAAACTGTGCAAGCTAATACCAACGCACCAAACTGTGCAAGCTAATAACTGTGCACCAAGCGCACCAAAAAGCTAATACCAACGCACCAAGCTAATACCAACGCACCAAACTGTGCAAGCTAATACCAACGCACCAAACTGTGCAAGCTAATACCAACGCACCAAACTGTGCAAGCTAATACCAACGCACCAAACTGTGCAAGCTAATACCAACGCACCAAACTGTGCAAGCTAATACCAACGCACCAAAGCTACTGTGCAAGCTAATACCAACGCACCAAACTGTGCAAGCTAATACCAACGCACCAAACTGTGCAAGCTAATACCAACGCACCAAACTGTGCAAGCTAATACCAACGCACCAAACTGTGCAAGCTAATACCAACGCACCAAACTGTGCAAGCTAACCAAACTGTGCAAGCTAATAACAACACACCAACGCACCAAACTGTGCAAGCTAATACCAACACACCAAACTGTGCAAGCTAATACCAACGCACCAAACTGTGCAAGCTAATACCAACGCACCAAACTGTGCAAGCTAATACCAACGCACCAAACTGTGCAAGCTAATACCAACGCACCAAACTGTGCAAGCTAATACCAACGCACCAAACTGTGCAAGCTAATACCAACGCACCAAACTGTGCAAGCTAATAGCTGCAAGCTAATACCAACGCACCAAACTGTGCAAGCTAATACTGTGCCAACGCACCAAACTGTGCAAGCTAATACCAACGCACCAAACTGTGCAAGCTAATACCAACGCACCAAACTGTGCAAGCTAATAACCATACACCAAACTCTACAAGGAACATGCCTTGTGAGAAGGGCCTCTCTCTGTGATTGCCCAGTGTTGTTCCTATAATATTAGAAAGGGCCATGTTGTGATATACACATTTTAAAACATATTATCAGTGCTCTTTATCAACTTGCATTGATTTTGAATCAATTACGTTTTAAAAGACATTGAACAAAGTGCAAGTAACATTTTCACATTGACTGCGTAAATCAATTGGTTGCTTACTTAAAATTGATTAACGCAGCCCCACATTTGTGTTGTAAATTGCTGTATTAATCTGATTATAAATCATGATGCTCAGCCTTATGCAAAACAGCAGCCAGTCAATAAAAATGTTTCCTTTGTATTCTCGGATTTGTAAAGCGGGACGTTTTGAAGTCAATGCTTTGGGTAATAAGAGAATGACCAGGAGCAGAATTTGTCTGGGTCACCTTGAGAGGGTCACTTGTGCCTCAGTGCCACTCAGTTGTAAAACTTTGTTCCAAACAGATTGAAAATCTCGTGGTTGTGCTTACCTGGGGGGAAAAAAATGAAAGAAAAAACAATCCTTATTAAAAAAAACCCCAAAAAAACAGGGTTCTAATGAACAACAGCAAGCAATCAATAGAGCTCTGCTGCCATTTCCAATGTATATAAACCCAGCGCTTATGACATGGAAACAAAACATGGGAAAGTTTTAACTGGATAAAAGCAATATAGGTTCTTTACATTAAAACTTGTGGAAGAAAAGCACTATATAAATGCAAGTTGTTATTATTAGAATTATTATTGTAATGTTCTTTTGGTTTGAGTGTAAACCTGGTGCAGCAGGGAGGAGGCTGGGCATGTCCTGGCGACCGCTCACACCGCAAGCAAGCATCTTAACCGCTGTGCAAGAGAGCCAGGCTTTTAAACTCCTCTCATCTCATCTCACTGACAGGGGACAGGAGTTTTCAACAGCTTATATTCCATCAAGGCTAGGAATCCAAAACAATCAAACAACAAATGTAAAACTTCCTTGGTTCCCCAGTATAAAAGTATCTGAGTATAACTGCTGAATTCTTTGTTCCATTAGTTAAAAAGTACAATACATGATGTGTGCGTGTGTGTGTGTGTGTGTGTGTGTGTGTGTGTGTGTGTGTGTGTGTGTGTGTGTGTGCGTGTGTGTGTGTGTGTGTGTGTGTGTGTGTGTGCGTGTGCGTGTGTGTGTGTGTGTGTGTGTGTGTGTGTGTGTGTGTGTGTGTGTGTGAATGCAAGTTGTTATTATTAGAATTATTATTGTAATTTCTTTCTTTGTTTTGAGTGTAAACCTGGTGCAGCAGGGAGGAGGCTATGTGTGTGTGTGTGTGTGTGTGTGTGTGTGTGTGTGTGTGTGTGTGTGTGTGTGTGTGTGTGTGTGTGTGTGTGTGTGTGTGTGTGTGTGTGTGTGTGTGTGTGTGTGTGTGTGTGTGTGTGTGTGTGTGTGTGTGTGTGTGTGTGTGTGCGTGTGTGTGTGTGTGTGTGTGTGTGTGTGTGTGTGTGTGTGTGTGTGTGTGTGTGTGTGTGTGCGTGTGTGTGTGTGTGAGTATGGTGGCCCACACCTTCCCTGTTTCCTGTTACTGCATTTTGCAGATAATTATCGGTACAAGGATCAATAAGCCATTGGGAATCCCAGCACCATGGCATGTTCCATCACCTCTTCTTAGAATGACAGACTCCTTATTTTGGCTTCTTGTAACACATTCTGCGTGTAATCCATTATCTATTGTAATAGTGGTAGATACGGTAAAAGGCTGCCTTTTTATCTATCGACCATGAAATTGGAATGGTATTGAAAGAGCACTCAGCAAGATGTGCACATCAGAGAAAGACGGATACATCTTTAGTCTTTATTGCCCTCATATTAATTAACTGTTCTCTAATAGGCTTTGTGCATGTGCCTGAGGCCCATGTTACTCTTCGGTTCTTGTTTGAAAAGATTACAAACTCCCTTAGGCAGAGAATTAAAGTAGACACTCCTAGCCACCGACACACTGAGTGTAGCTCTTCATAAACTATTGTCCTTGCCAAGCAACAAACACTTCACTAGCTGCTAAATATGACTGGACACTGGGGTGCTAGCAACATAGCATGAACACAGCATAACTTGGCGCCAGCACAGGCCAACTTGGTCTTGCATTTCCCCAGCAGTTCTTAAATCTGGGGTTACAGTGTTTAACCCTCCTATCGCAGTCTATAGAGTTAAAAGGAATGCAATAACATCGTCTCTGGATTACCGGAACTTCGAAATTGATATGGCTTTTCTATTTTAAAAACACACGCTGTAATACATGTCACAGAGGGAGTTGCAGGACCAGCCCCATCTTTGCACCCTGTCTTCCTGTGATGTTTAAAACTAACATAAGTAGCACTAATTTGATTGGTTCTAGGTGGCTGCATGCGACTAATGATGCATGACCTATGGATCTGGAAAAAATACTGCATTGTGATTGGTCACCACCCATTCGTGATGGACCTCCAATTGGCTGAACAGACTGAAATCCAATGGTGTGTGTCGAGGTACTTGGCTTGCCTCTGTGAATTGCTGTGTCAGTGGCATGTGCTTGCATTCTGAGCAAAACAGTTTCCGCCTTCCAGGGCTTGCAAAGCCATTAACTGCAAGCTGAGAAACAAACAATTCAGAGAGAAGGACTGCGCTCATTCAAACTGCTATTACATTTCATTATACATTGTTAGGGAATTGCTCATTTGGCTGTTTAGCAATCACAGTCTCAGGTGCTGGGGCATCCTCTTGTTGAGCCATAAGGGAAACACAGAGCAGTGGTGATTATAGGCTCTCATACATGCTATTCATGTCTCAGCCCTGTTGAACCACACTGTGCTCCATCCCTATTCATCTCCAGTCCAGCGCTGTGAAGACACTACTGTGAATGCTGGATTCTAACCTGTGGTCTCCAGGCTATAGGGCGCATCCTGCACTCCAATAGACAATTTGGAGTAAACAGCTTTGAGGATCTCACCCAGTAACTGTGAATCCTGTTCAAATTTATCTGTGAAGATTAATTAGACTGTGCACAGGATCTTTCTGGTTGGCTGCAGTGTGACTTGCTAATCTAGTTCTGCACACTTATTGAGGTGTTCATGAAATGTAGGCCAACATGTACAAAGAAAACTTCTGTTAGTGCAAGCAGTGAAATGCACAGGTTTAAACAGACAAAGCTAAGTGATAACATTATTGCAGTAGATTCCAAACTCAATGACTGTAATGAAGGTAGAGAATGCATTTTTTTAAAATGTAAAACACACTTCAAACTAGGATAGTCCCCTTGGGATTTCAAATCATATCTCAATGGGGCAGTGTCCTTAGTTTTCTGCTGCTGTTTCTAGGCATAGATGCTGTTGGTTGCTGAACTGTTGCTGTACTCCATTACCCCAATGTTTTAGTAACTATCATTGACCTGAAATGTTTTCATTTTCTTTCCCTGCCCAACATCTCTACCTTTTTAGAAGTTGCTCAGTCCCCTGCCTATAGTAATTAACCACTGATTACACTACTACATCTGTGTTTATCCTTACTTTAATTATAGATTTGATTATATTAAGCATGCTAATCACTTACATATAATTACTTATTCATTCAGTGCTGGAGCAATTCCGTTTGAAATGTATGACCTGTGTACAAGGCATGCTGGAGATAGCTTGTTCTCTTTTCTACTGATTATTATTATTATTATTATTATTATTATTATTATATTATTATTATTATTATTATTATTATTATTATTATTATTATTTGTTATTGTTTTTATCTACCAGTCAAACATTATTGCAGGTTTACAAAAATGTAAAAACAATGCATGGTTTTGTGAAAAGGGCCGTGCGATTCAGAATTCTAAACTATCAAAAAATAAAATAGGATTGGAACTCTGATTTCATGATTGTCCCCCCTCATTATCATCATCATTTTACTGGCTTCACGAAGTACAGTAAAGAACAGAATTATTACAAAACAGATCACAAGACTTGCGCCACAAATAAAACTACACATGAAATATATATTGATTTTATTTAGAGTGGCTAGTAATTTTGACCTTGTTTTTCTTCTCATTGTAGAATGCCACCACAGACGTTTTCCACACCAGCTCAAGAGAACTGAAGGTCAGGGCGTCCTCTGATCCCATGACCAAGACAATTGCTTCTTTATACCCAGGAGCTTGAGAGAGGATGCTGGTGAGCTACCAGCTCCTGGAGGACAGCTCTGCAAACCAGGGGCGCTGTTTACCAGGTGAGCCACTTGAAGACCCTTATAAATGAAATCAAGAAGATACTCAGGTAAGAGGCTGTGAAGAATTTGGGGGTTTCTTATTCATGCTGTGCTTCAGTCTAACAAGTTAAAAAGAAACTGGCAAGCAAATCTGTATTCTGTCAAGCTAGGGAGAGTCTTTTCACAGAGTGATGGCGTTAAGACGGGTTTCTATAGACTTTCAGGATATAAAGGTTATTTTCCTCAAAGCTCTTTCCATCTCCCCGTGGGAAAACAGACCATTTGCACATTGAAAGGAAGCAACTAAAAGACGATTTAACTTTTATACACCCTCGCCGCGCAAAAACGCTTTGCTTTATAATATCACCGTTTAAGAGCAATCGTCCAAATAAGATGAAAGAAGAAATGAAACGGTGAATATCTCTCATTTTGCTCTTCGCGTCCCTCAGGCAGCCGATTGCAGCAGTTATTAACCACTTCAGACTGATAGCAGGAGTGTCTCAGCTCTAATTTCTCATTCTTCTTATCCGCAGTAAGAAAGCTAGCACCTTTTCCACAACAAAAATAGAAAGGAAAAGAAGACAGTGGAACCAATACAACTGGGATTGAAGAATCAGAAAGTATTCGCATTTCTCAAAGCAGCCCAGATCTAATCAGACTAGGATATTGCCTTGATAAACATGCTTTCTTCTTTGCCACAGAGGTAAATGTCACCACCGGGGACAAGGGCTTTTGAAAATGAATCTAAGTGCATACAGCTTACCCCTCCACCCTAGTGTTGATAGTAAGGGTAATGGATGATGGTGCTGCTTCATTCATCCAACTTGTATTTTAAGGGGTTTAGTGCCCCATCCTTTGTAAAAATTTCCCATAGTAAAAGCATAGTAAAGTGTAATCAAGCACAGTGAAAGCATGGTAAAGCACAGTTAAGCACTGGAAAGCACAGAGAGGTATGGTAAAACATATTAAAAACAATAAAAACATGGCAAACCAAGGTAAACAATGGAAAATGTGGTAAAAGTGCAAAAATACTGTGGTTACCTTTTATAAGGTTATGGTGTTAAAAGATGTTCCTTGCGTTTGTAATGGTGTGATATTTACCTTTGGTTATATCAGAGACATTAAGTGCAGCGGCAAGGAGGTGGGCAAGTGACCATTGGTTGCTTCAACTTTAAATGAAGAGCATAATAATAATGTAACAATATTGGAATAATACTATGAGCAGGAACTGAGTCTTGACAGGAAAGCTGCACAAAGGAGAATTCAGGCAGGAGTGTTGACTGTAACAGCGTACAGTTCTGCCCACAGTACGGACAGCTCATCTAGTGCAGCAGCTCAACACACTGTGCAGGTGAAATATGCAATGAAGTGAGGTCAGTTAAAATATCACAAAGAACCTGTTCTTCAGCGTGTCTCTTCAGTGCCTATTTGAGGAAATGTCAGCACCGTGTATTAAAAGGCAGTTCTCTACAGCAGATAATAGCGGATCATGAAGAGGACTGGTGGAATGATCTGTATAGTGCAATGCAATGAAGGTGACACTTCATGTGATGTATTGCATATGCTTTGTTAGATATGAGGTAACACTGATAAAGACAACGGAGCAACTGACAGCAATTACCTTAGCCTAGAAAAGTCCTGCAGTGAGCAATGCTTACAGCAGCAGCAGAATTTAACCTTGTCTCCTTTGTTCGTAGCTTTTGATGGAACAAACTAGCAAAGCACAAAAGCTTTAGAACACTTTGAATCATCTGGCTAGGAAGTATTCTGGAGTCTTTCGTGTTATGCAACTGTGGTTCTACTGGTGTAGCGGTTCTGTGGTTCTACTGGTGTAGTGGTTCTGTGGTTCTACTGGTGTAGCGGTTCTGTGGTTCTACTGGTGTAGCGGTTCTGTGGTTCTACTGGTGTAGCGGTTCTGTGGTTCTACTGGTGTAGTGAGTAGATGAAGGTACCGAGCCAGCCTTTGTGTTAAAGCAGTTGTAACAAGTGGAAAGCTCCCCTCTATTCAGTTATTTGCTTTTTTTAAATTCTCATGCCTACAGGGAATTTTTCACTTCTAGGTAAATTACATCAGAACACAAAAGGCTTCTTCCAATTTGTGCTGTAATGTCACCGTCTAAAATGCTTTCTTGTTTTTGCGGAATACACAAGCGGTAGAAGGAGTAAAGAATAAAGTGTACCTTAAAAAAAACTAAAGAAAAAAAAGAAGAAAATCGCTGTGCTTTTAGTGTTGAGCATCTCCCCTGAATGAGGCACAGAAACATCCTTGAAGGACAGACGGTATATGATTTACTTCACTCAGCGTGATCACTGGTACCCGTCAAATCACTATAACTATCAGAAATACTCAAAGAAGCTGGTAAAATGGGGGATAAATGCAGCAGTCCTAATCAATGTCTTCTACGAGTGAGTGCTTTATAGCTGCAGACTAGCCCTTCACATAAAAGAGACTCATAAAATCCCACGATGGGCTGGAAAATCTTTCACTGACTGGTTTTAGCTGTAATCTTGTGGTATATTGTTAAAGCTGCCACTGTTCTTGTTGTTTTATGATTAATCCCGGCAGTCTATCAGAATCTATATATATATATTTATATATATACATATGGTAACACTTTACATTAGGTGTCTCTAATTCCTGGGTACGTAACAGTTACTTACACATCATTGCAATGTTATTATGCATTGTTCCAGTGTACTTAATGTGTAAATCTTTTTGCACCACATATGTAAGTACACAATTGTATCAGAAAACGGTTAGGGTTATATCATGCAATAAAAAAAGTACATATTAAGTACATTGTAACTATGCATAATAACATTGTAAGTACACATGTATTTACCAAGTAACTACTCTGTAAAAAGTAGGTAAAAATGAGGTAAAAGCTCAGTAAATGTTGACAGGAAGGGCAATTGAAAGCAATGGATATGAGATATAAAACTTGTCTTACAGGACTTGTCTCATGATTGAAACAGTGAAACTGGTTCTGAAGGTTTCTGTCAGTCGGTAGTGGCCATGTGGTGTGTGTGAAATGGCACTAATTCCACCAGTGGAACGTTCTCCGCTGGCTTAGCAGCATTACTCAGTTAAGGATCGTTAAAGATTGTCAGAATGTCAGACACAGTACTCAGTTTTGTATCGTCAGAGTACAGCCTTAGCTTCACTGGTCTTAACGCAGATGGACCAAGTTGAACAAAAATGGCAGTAGTCTTATTAATTTTGTTCCAGCCACACCTCGCCCGGACTGTCCAGCTGAGTTATACCAGGGGAAAGGCAGTGGAAACAGCCTTCAGCCACACCTCGCCCGGACTGTCCAGCTGAGTTATACCAGGGGAAAGGCAGTGGAAACAGCCTTCAGCCACACCTTGCCGGGACTGTCCAGCTGAGCTATACCAGGGGAAATGCAGTGGAAACAGCCTTCAGCCACACCTTGCCGGGACTGTCCAGCTGAGCTATACCAGGGGAAAGGCAGTGGAAACAGCTTCCAGCCACACCTCGCCCAGAACTGTCCAGCTGAGTTATACCAGGGGAAAGGCAGTGGAAACAGCCTTCAGCCACACCTCGCCCGGACTGTCCAGCTGAGCTATACCAGTGGAAAGGCAGTGGAAACAGTCTTCAGCCACACCTTGCCGGGACTGTCCAGCTGAGCTATACCAGGGGAAAGGCAGCGGAAACAGCCTCCAGCCACACCTCGCCCAGAACTGTCCAGCTGAGCTATACCAGGGGAAAGGCAGTGGAAACAGCCTTCAGCCACACCTCGCCGGGACTGTCCAGCTGAGCTATACCAGGGGAAAGGCATCGGAAACAGCTTCCAGCCACACCTCGCCCAGAACTGTCTAGCTGAGCTATACCAGGGGAAAGGCAGCGGAAACAGCCTCCAGCCACACCTTGCTCAGACTGTCCAGCTGAGCTATACCAGGGGAAAGGCAGCGGAAATGAAGCACTGGAGAAGAGAATGCTGAGTGCTGGGTTGTAAACAATTTCCATTCCTCTATTTATAAACAGGCTTTATTCCCAAACCGCAGGCAGAAGGCTGCAGCGGGATTTGGACAGGAGGCAAGCACTTAATAGTGGTAGAGGGAATAAGAAATGCAAGAGGATTTAAAAAGGAAAAACAATAACAAGGTTGTCAGACATCTCCTCCCTCACAATTGCAGCCTTTAACCAATTTCAATAGGTAAGCAAAAAAAAAAAAAAAACAATTCCATTTTCTGTAGTGCCGAGAGATCGCCTGATTGTATGAAATACCGCCATTCTGAAGGAGAGTTTGTCAACTCTTGAGGCTGTCAGAACCTGCGGAGAGCACATCTAATTGAACTACCTCAGCAGAACTGACCACCTAATACTGCTGCAGTATTACAGGCTTCATCCTGGAGAAAACAGTGTTATAGTAAACAGCAAGCCAGAGAGAAAGATGGAAAGCTCTCTATATACACCCACGTTTTTTAATCATTTACTACTCAGTTCCAAAATCATTTCAACAGACTACTGGTACTAAAACATACTCAACATACTTATGAAATATGAGCAGCAGTCCAATGAGAGGCACACACATTCATGGCATGGCTATTGACTGTCTAGTAACATGGAACTAAACTTCAGCACGCGGTTAATTAAATATTAATTAAACACTTATTTACGACATTCAAAATAAAGTGTTACCCATCTTTCAGCATCCTGTTATGGGGCTCTGGTCGGCACAAATGAAGATTTTTGAACTTCCTTGGAAAGAATGCTACAAGAAACCATTTTTGACAGGCTGTTTTATCCTTCTGGGTATTTCGATTGTCAAATTTGTCAAGTTTCACAAAAATGTACTTAATTAAGATTTGATCCCGTCTGCATGCAAGGTATAATTAGGGCTTCTGATTTTTGGTTTTAACCAATAAAAAATGCTAAAACACACCCAATACAGAAAAATGAAACACTGGATAAACTCAGGAAATGGTTTCTCAATTCACATTGACTTGACCACTCTTTCTAGGGAAAAATAAAACAAAACCTGTTTTGCAGTGCAGTTGGGCAGTGTCCTTCTGTCCTCGCTTGTATCTCATATTAATTCGTTCTGAATACTTTAAACCCACCCCAAATACTGAGTGGCAGTAAATTCCTACATTTCTATTGGAGGATTGTAAACTCCTTGCCCAATTTAAAACAAGATTACAAGAAACAGAAGATTGTTCTTGCCAGTGAGATTTCAAGCTATAGTACGCGCTAGTGGAATTTAAAACAGAATTGCAAACTATGGTGAAATCCAAAAAAATACCTAAACACACAAAACCCCAGAAGAATGTGCCTGTGACCAGAAGGGTTTCACTGTGGAAGACAACAAAGCAAAGAAGGTCCAGTTGAAAAAGTTGCAAGTACTGTCGAGTTACTATACATATTGTGACAGAAAAAAACGAAAGTTTATATAGTGATTTCATACAGTATATAAAGAGCGATTTACATATAACTCAAAAATAGCTAAAAATAAGCATCGAAAAATGAAATTAATAAAAATTGAAAAACAGAAACCCTGGGTATAATATTCTGCTGAAACCTGGACTGTATCTGACTCATTTTAATAGTTGCTGAGCGGAAGGTTTTTTAATTGTATTTATAAATATATTCTCACATGGTGCACGGCCCCTGACATGTTTTCTTCCATGAAATTAAATATTTCCTTCTGCATGCTGGTTTGACTCCCGCAGTTCTGCATTGCTTGCGTTTTTCCTAGTCCTGTGTTCGGGAGTGGACCTCTTTCTCATGCTGCCAAAGGGATATCTTATCACTGTGGCTCCAGGCTTCTATCTCAATTATCTGTACATAATTTCATAAAAAAAAAAAAAAAAAACTGTAAATAATTTTTCATAGATTAAATTCCTGCTACTTTCAAAACTGATGTAAGGATTATATATACAGTATATACAGTGCCTTGCAAAAGTATTCAGACCCCTGACCAATTCTCTCATATTACCGAATTACAAATGGCACATTGAAATTTCGTTCTGTTTGATATTTTATTTTTAAACACTGAAACTCAGAATCAATTATTGTAAAGTGACATTGGTTTTATGTTGGGAAATATTTTTAAGAAAAATTAAAAATTGAAATATTTTGCTTGCATAAGTATTCAACCCCTGTGCTGTGGAAGCTCCCAGTTTGCACCGATGAAAGTAATTGCCCTAACGAGGACACAATTACCTTACCATTGGCCTCCACCTGTGAACCATTAAAGTTGCTGTCACATTTTCTGGATAAAAACCCCACAGTTGAAGGATCATTGGTAAGGCTGTGAATCTGAGTGAAAATCAAGACCAAAGAATATTCTACAGAAGTTAGAGATAAAGTAATACAAATGCATAGATTAGGGAAAGGGTACAAAATAATATCCAAGTGTTTGGATATCCCAGTGAGCACAGTTGGATCAATAATCAGGAAGCCAAAGCTGCATCACACCACCCAGGCACTGCCAAGAAAAAGCCGTCCCTCAGAACTCAACGCTCAAACAAGAAGGAGACTTGTGAGAGAAGCCACAGAGAGGCCAACAATCACTTTGAAGGCGCTACAGCGTTCAGTGGCTGGGAGTGGAGTAATGGTGCGCCAGTCAACCATATCAAGAGCTCTACATAACACTGGCCTATATGGAAGGGTGGCAAGAAAGAAGCCATTACTCAAAAAGTACCATCTGAAAGCATGTCTGGAGTTTACCAGAAAGCATGAGAGTGACCCTGCTGAGATGTGGGAAAAGATTTTGTGGTCAGGTTAGACCAAGATAGAGCTTTTTGGCCAAAACTCAAAGCGCTATGTGTGGCGCAAACCTAACACTGCCCATGCCTCAAGACACACCATCCCTACAGTGAAGTATGGTGGTGGCTGCATCATGCTGTGGGGATGCTTCTCATCAGCAGGGACTGGGCATCTTGTTACAATTGAAGGGAGAATGGATGGAGCAAAATACAGGAAAATACTGCAAGAGAATCTGCTTTAGCCTGCTAAAAAACTGAAGCTTGGGAGGAAATTCACCTTTCAGCAGGACAATGATCCCAAGCACAAGACCAAAGCAACATTGGAGTGGCTCAAGAACAAAAAGGTGTGTGGGGGTTGAATACTTATGCAAGCAAGATATTTCAGTTTTTTTATTTTTCTTAAAAATATTTCCCAACATAAAACCAATGTCACCTTACAATAATTGATTTTGAGTATAAGTGTATTAAAATAAAATATCGAACAGAACGAAATTTCAATGTGCCATTTGTAATTCAGTAATATGAGAGAATTGGTCATGGGTCTGAATACTTTTGCAAGGCACTGTGTATATAACAATCAGTTGATGGACTGAGGCTAGGGTTAGGATATCAAAATTATATTATACAATAATTACCACTTGTTATAATGATAGCAATTACTGGACATTCTCAACTGCTTAATAGGAAGTAGGTAACACTTTACATTCTGTGTCTCTAATTGCTATATATTTGCATAGTAGTTATTTAGTAATTACATGCGTACTTACACATCATTACAATGTTATTACCGATATGCATAGTTACAATGTACTAACGTGTACATTTATTTTTGCATGATATAGGTAAGTACACAATTGTATCAGAAAAGGATTAGGATTAGGGTTAGGATTAAAGTTAGGATTAGGTCTACCCTGTACACTTTAGGTACATTGTAACTATGCATAATAACATTGTAATTATGTATAAGTCCACATGTATTTACTATGTAACTACTGTATAAGTATTACCTGCTTTTCTTTATCGTTGTGAAAGCAGTAACGGTTCTTATTGATTTGCTGGCTGCTTGCATTTCAGTGCATTAGAACTCAATATGAATCTTCTGCAGTGGGGCAGGATATACACACAGTGTTCCTTTGCTATTGTTACAATGCCTCCCTTGCATTCCAACAGCAGTGACTTCTGAACCAATGTGTACCAATATAAACCTGTCATCTACCAATGCACCTGGTCAAGCAAGTGTAGCTAAGGATTAATCAAGACACTCACAATCAATTAAAATGCAGAACAGAACTACTGACACATGATCCTCTGTGTTGTTTGCGGTACAGAACACACTCATGTCATTGTTGTACTGTACATGATTTTGTTTGAGTAGTTTTTGCACATGTAGTTTATTTGATGATAATGCCCCAAGTTATACAGCTCCACTCTTAGCTCTGGTTCCAACCCTGTCCTGTACTTGGTGGTAGAACAAGGGAAGCCTAGAGTTCTGATTGATCTCTCTGATAGCCCTAATAGTTGGCTGATAATGCCCTGTTGCTGTCTCATCTTCCTATCCTACTCTCTGAGCAGGGTAATAGTAAATTACATCTGGATAAAGTAACAAATGAGGCTCAGTCTGAGTTTTCCCCATGCGTCTTCAACATTCCATCAGCCCGCGTTCACAATACACTGTTTTGACAGCGGCAGTTGCAAACTGATGAATGCAGCTACTAGGTGGACTGTAACTAATAGCTTTCTTTTAGAAATGTACATTGCTGATCACTGAAGGCACTGTTCAACATCTATTCCTGAGTGCTTCAGCAGTTGTGCTGTTTGAAAACATCCCCTTCCTTTTAAAAAACGTGTTTAATTGAAATGCCTGCAAGTTTCATTTAAAAGTGAGAGTTCAACCTGATATCTAACCTAAAGATTTCTGCTTCAACTCAAAACATTTCACAACAAGCAAGCCTGCTCCACTTTACCTAACCCTTGGAGATTTAAAGCTAAGAATATCGAGGCTATTAAACTAACACTGAAAACAGGCAGTTTGAAACTGATTGTTCATACCATGTGGCAGCAAACAGAACTTTTTCAACAGAAAGTGCTTCACGAGTGCTTTCCAAATGTTCTTTGAGAGTGTCAGCTAGTGCTGTAACAGTTCTACTGGAGTGTTTGCCAGACGTTCGAAGGATTTGGTTCAGCCTTGTCTATTTTCCGTGCCCCATTCCCTTTGCACTTATACACTGTTATGTTGCCCTTCTTTGTGTAGTCCATCTGACAAATGTTTGCTTTCTGGGTCTAGGATAAAGTGTCTTTAATTGTTTATGTTCCTGTAAATAACCATCAATCAATCAATCTTTATTTTATATAGCGCCTTTCATAGTGGAACACCATCACAAAGTGCTTCAACCATTTGTTGTTAGACACCAGAAGGTCAATGCTAAGCTGCAGATATTGTCTGGTGGTTTGGGTTGTGGGCTTCATACGCAGGTCTTGAATGAAGAAAGAGTCACTAAGGTCAATCCAGTACACTGGCACCTGTCAGAAACCCTTTTTAAAACCAGATATTTCCTTGCCTTTGCAAATAATCATTTTTCAAAGTGATGTTTCTGACAAATGAGGTTATCAGCTAATTAGAGCTTTGCGGGCTGTGGATATTGACAACACAGGGCTCTCTGGGAATCAATGGCTTTGTGGTCCAGTAGTGGCAGTAGTTTCCTCTGCCCGGGTCCTCCTGAGGAATGACTAGCGATCAAAATATCCTTTTTAATCCTCCTTTTTACCCTGCTATTGCCCTGTTTTAAATGTTTGATTCAATTGAATCCTGCGCTGATGCAGCACCCTCATCCTGCCCACATAGTGTTTTTCACCATTCACTGCTGCAAAGTAGGACATGACAAATGGATCTAACCTTTGGAACCTATTCAGCGCCACATCATATCAGTCAGAATCACCTGAACAACCACCCCTAAATCTAAAATAAATATAAAGTATGGGTCCAATATGTGAGGAAGTGCATTGTATTTGCTCCACGGACACAGCTCTCGTCTCCTATTTTATTATAACAGGTAAGGGTTCTGCATTTAATGCTTCTTTCTGGAAGCTGTCTGTGACCAAGGTCATCTTAACAAACGTACAAGTGGAATCCAATGATCTGGTTGAGTCTCTTTATTGAAGTATACATTTTAGTGCTCATTAACTTGAAAGATGACTGCGCTGGAGACTGAAGCATTATTTTCCCTCTCCATTTAGTGACACATGCTGTGTGTAACTGCTATTGACCTCACCAGTGCTGATTCTCCTGATTGAACCTGCTGGCTGCTGCAGTGACACAAATTACTGATCATTTAAGGTGTCCCTTCAATACCAACTGCATCTGTCTCATCTAAACATTCAACGCCACAGCTGGGGTTTATTAGCATTCACTAGTTAGAAGTTCTGACCTCGTCAAGGTCAGCAAGATGGTAATGATTGGTGGGAGTAATGCTGTTACTTTGTTTTGCATTTCAATGTATATAAGAACACAAGAGCATAAAAACATAAGAGCATAAGGGCATAACAACATAAGCGCATAAGAGCATAAGAACACAAAAAGGTAAGAATGTAACAACATAACAACTTAACAATGTAACAAGGCAAGAATGCAAGAACGTATGAACACAAGAACACAAGAACACAAGAACCGTTTGGGATCGAGAAAAGGCCATTCACCCATCAAGGATTTGTGCATTGTTAGCCCTCTACTGTACCTTACAAGTACTGATACATGTTAATGTAGACTGGATAGGTATCATTTTTAATAGAATCTATCGAGGTGCTTTCATTTGTGAATTTCTGAAGTCAACATCTACTAAATGTACAACTCTAAATGTCATGTAAACAATTGTGTCTTTAACTGTCCCAGGTGCTAATTCTAGCAAGGCTGAGTTTGCACAATAATGCCTTGCATTCAAGTCAATAGAGACAAGGAACAAACAGTCCAGATGTTATAACAAGAGTACCTCTGGGGTTTGATTTCAAATAATGTCCACATTTCATTTGAACAGAAACTCATATACAGTAGAAAAGAAGCACATTTTTAAAAGCTGCTCATTGAAACATATTGAAGAGCTCAGGATTGGATTCGTGGATATCACCCAACCATCTCCAACCACAGGATGACAAATGGTAAGTCAATCTTATATTCACGTCAGATAAAATGTTTCTATAGATTTTCCAATTATAATTCAGTTGTTACTGAATTTCATCCACAATTTGAGTCACTGAAATGTAAAACATGCTCATTCATAATAAAAAATACTGCAGGCTTTGCAAAATTAGCATTAAGGTGGACGCAATTCTACTGGAGTCCTAATTAATACATGTGCTTTATACTACAGTGTTACTTAAAATGCCACAATCATTAATTACAATCCAAACAAAACAATTGCTTCTGTGTAGAAATATATATTTATATATATATTTCATTTTTACAAAATTAGAGCACACTGTCCTAAAAAATGATTTTATTTGATACAATGCATTTGAAAAAAAAAAAATACTACATCCAAAAATACATCACCACCCACACACCTTCAGAAAGAACTGTACTGTAGCCTTAGAGTCTGTGCCATTCCAGCCCCTGTGACTTCAGATAATCTGTAAAGAAGCGGGATTAATCAACGACATTATACTTGAATGCAAGTGCATGCTCACATAGCATGTACTTGATATATAACGTCAGCCACCTGTCACTAACATTCAATCTGAAACATTCTTAGACCAATGAGCAGGATCTGAGGTTCAGCTTTGGAACTTGGATAACACTTTACATGGTGTCTCTAATTGCTGTGTCTTTATATAGTAGTTATAGGGTAAATACAGGTGTACTTACACATAATTACAATGTTATTATGCATAGTTGCAATGTGCGTAATGTGGAAATCTTTTTGCATTGTATTTATAAGTGCAAAATTGTTTCAGAAAATAATTATGGTTAGAGTTAGGGATAGGGTTAAGGATAGGGTTAGGGTTAGGGTTAGGGTTATGGTTATGTCATGCAGAACATGTTCCACATTAAGTACATTGTCACTATGCATAATAACATTATAATTATGTGTAAGTAGTACTATGTAAATACAGTAATTACAGACTCTGATTGGTTGCATCTTGGGATTGCATCCAATCACAATTGCTCTACTGTCGACTTTTACCAGCTTAGAAAACTCAAGCCATGTGAACTTGAAGCACTGGGAAATGTACCAGAGGTTAATCAGAGGCTGCCAATGGCCAATGGAAGAGCCTAATTTAGGAAGTTCTTTCTTGTTTGATTGGCGCTTTTTTGATAACAACACTACACTTAATTTCTCCAAACACCAGTTTATGTTAGTTCTGCTTCTATTTTGACTTAACTTTTTTTGCTTCTTTTCGAGAAACAGTATTTTGTTAAAATCAGTTATCCATGTGCATTTTAATTTTAAACAACGAATCAAGGGTGCTCAAAAAGCCTGTAATTATTTCTTTCATTGATCGCACTAAGCACTCAATAAGAAACGATGCGTTTCTTTTTGTTTCCACACAGCGGTGGAGATATTACAAATTCAATTAAAAAACACAAAAAAGCAATTCCAAAGACTGAAAAACATTTACTGCACTAATGACCCAACTCAAATTCAAAGGTAGTTCTATTTCACTAATCTTAAAGCAGTGCTGTACAACATTATTGCAAAGTCATAAGACTGCTAATCTCACTTACCCATAGAAAGCAATCAGAATTATGAGACTGGTACCCTTATAGTGGCTTTTAAAAAGCACCAAATAACAAACTGGATGTTTTGGGGTATTTCGCACAGTATTAGAATGACAGCGCCATCGTACAAATGATTCAGTTATCTGAGGGTCAGTGTTTATAGGGCCCACCTTTAGTCTCTGTTCACATTTCAGTTTTTGTGTCTCTGTTTTGACCACAGAACTAGAGTTACCGTATGAGTCCATGTACACTGGGACAGCTTGGGACAGTTCAGGCTTGTCAACTCACACCACAATGCATTCTGGTACGCTTTAGCTGTCTCAGGTACCTTTCACAGCAGGACTACACCTACCAGAATGCACTGGGTTGTGAGTTGAAAAGCTGTCCCAAATTGTCCAAGTGTAGATGGAGTCACATGGCCACCCCACACAGAACCCCCTCTGGGCAGCAATATGTACTTACATGTGCTGCCTGCGATCTGACTGTTTATCCGCTGTGGGTCGGAGTAGATTGTGAATGCACTAATCCTTTTGCCTGGAGAATATTCTGATTAGAGCAATCATTAGGAGAAGCTTGTCAGATTTCAAATCTCCCTAAAGCAGAATTTATTTAGAGAAGGAGTATTAGAAGGGCTTCTCTGCATTTGAACAAATCACATCGACTTCATGAATTGCTTTTCTGGATCCAAACTAAATATAAGCAAGCAAGCAAACAAGATGCAGGATAAGGTTTCTCTCATTGAATATCTTCATGCATTAGTGTACAGGATGAATGTAAGAGGGATGTGTTAATGAAGCTGTAAACCATTCAAAGAGTTGTGTTTCACACTACAAATCTGTAACAAAAAATCATGCAGAAAATACTTATTTAAACTATTTACAAAACAATGTAGACACACCTGGGCATATTAGTTTTACATTATAAATATATTTTACAGATGGCAGACACACATGATTTGTTAGATTTCTGATGTTTATAACACTGGTGTGAAAAAGGGATGTTTTTAATGATCTAAGCAGTGTTTGATCCACCATAACTGGCCTCAGTTGTGTACAATATGCTTGGCGCCTTGCATTTTACATTTTTATATGAATCTCAATATATTTTGTTGCCTTTTTTTCCCCTGAAAAAACGTCTGAAGACGTGCTGCAACTGAAATGCATCTTTCAATTTCCACCGATACCAGGATCCAGGATTGCATTGCAGCCGTGAACCTCTCATCTCTGTATATAGCTATCAAGAGCTATAATCAACGTGCCAGTCAAACTGCATACTATTCCCAAGTGTGCAGCACACAAGAAAAAAACATGACAATGCAATATGAATACAGATAAAAATCAGAATATGAAAAACATGTGGAAGTGTATAGCCGGCGGGGGATTAGTCAAAGGGGGTTGAAGACCACAGGGAGTACCTTGCTTATCAGCCTTGAATCACTTCTAACCCACTGTGCTGTCAACCTTTCACAAATGACCCTACAATCAATATAAAGCTACAAAGAAATACAAAAATGACACAAAAAAGCTGTGCTGTCCATTGCAAGCAGTGTCCGTATTTCCACTCAGAATGAAGCCGTGCAGGGAGTTCATTACATAGTGTATGCTCATCAGATTACTATCCCTATGGCAGCCCCTTACACCAGCTCTACCGCCCTGGTTTTCAATTAGAGATGGGCCCTACATTTAATTCTGTGTTGTTACTAGGAATGGAGTTTACGTTAATATCGTCATGCCTGGCCTTTTCTACTTAAGTAATAGAACCATGATTACTGTGCGAGTTGACTGCATCAGTGCAGACGCTGTACAAACAAGGACTGTGTCTCACATTGTGGGCAGCTGGGAACTTAGCCACTCCATAGTAAATGTATGAACGGAACAATTAGTCCACAGTGGAAAAATTGTTCAACGCTAATGTTGATGATCAGGGTTTTATTATGATTAGACTGCTACCCTTATTGCTATTGCCATTGGAAAAGTATAGCAAAGTGTAATAAAGCACAGAGAAAGAATGGTAAAGCATAACACTGTAAAGACCAGTGAAGTATGGTAAAGCATATTAATAAGCATGGCAAACCAGGGTAAACTCTGGTAAATGCATAGTATAACCATGGGGAAAGCAAGGGAAAACTGCACTTTTTATGAGCGCTGCTGTTTGTTCGTTTTTGTAATTTTGTGCAGGTCTAAATGTCACAAACGAGTACCTGCATCACTGATGGCTTTTCCAGGTCCACTCTGATTCTGATGAGTCTTCACAATGCTGCCTCATTAGTCAGCACTGCATTCAATACACCACTAAATCTGCTATTGATTTTACATAGAGAAACAATAAACACATTCTTCTTTCCCCACCGAGTTGAGTCAGTGAAAGGAAAATAGCCTTATTTTCTGCCTGTAGTCACGTCTCCTAGTCCCTTCTCTAAAATGAACAGTGTTTCAGCTAATTCAGAGAAGATTACACTTCCTCATATATATATATAGAGAAAGTGTAATCTTCTGTGAATTAGCTGAAACACTGTTCATTTTAGAGATATATATTCATTTTAGAGATAGATATATATATATATATGTATAAAATGAAGAAGAAAAGTCACTGATGACCTGAAAAACCGGCTATATAATAATTATCTACCGTTTCAGCTTCTGCCTCATTCAGATAGCAGGGTAGAAGATTCTGATGTAGCTGGAAGCGAGTTTCCAGTTTATCGATTGTTTTTCTTCTGCATGAAGTATTTCTAGTGATTGATGAGTATGCAGTTGGATCCTGATTCTCCTTGGATAGAAAGCTGTTTGCTGTTTATATATAAATTATATAATTGCTGTTTATTTAATCCCTTAATTTCTTGTTTCACTGGCATGTACGTGCACTTTTGGCAGCAGCAATCTCTCCAAATCCCTTTGATGAAGAAGGAAATTGTCCAGTGCAAAGGAGGTGGATATTCAACAAAAAAGAAAACATGCCGCCAGATATGGAAGGCTGTCATTTAATTACCAGTAATATATTTCATGGGGTTTATAAATGGCAGCTATACCAAAATTGCTCTTTGACCTTCATGTGATGGGCGACAGCACAGTAGATTGTATTGTGGAAGGCAGGCAGCCCCAGTTTAATTTGCGAATGCAATGAGGTTTGCAGGCATGGCAAAGATGGAAAACATGCCATTAGTCAAGACATGTAGTATTAATGTTAATTGAATATGACTGCGGGACACTGCAGATATAGGGAAAGGGATGGAAATGAATTACATTTGGGAAGATTCAATGTTATAGCCTCAGTACAATTCTAATTCTGTTTTATTGAATTCGTGTCTCCCTTTGTGCTGCTGAGGCCGGTTTATTTAATCCTCTATTCCTGTGGAGGTTTGCATTGTTCCTTTCACCGCGGTGGCATTTTCATCTTCTTCCTTTGAAATAAAATCAATGCTATATGAAACTATAGAATTATTACACAGAAATGTCTGTCAAGCAGAGCAGATAAAGGTATTGAGGCTTTAATGGCTAATTGTTTTTGCCATGTACAGAAACGGTGCTTTATTATTTTCCCTGTTTGGACAGAAGTGAACTTTATACTGAGGTGGGCAGGGGGACAGATTGAAAGAACCTCTAATAAATGATCCGAGTGGCTCCCTGCCTTGTATATCAGTGGACCTGATGTATTATTGACCAGATGTCCTCCCACCCCTTTAGAGGCTAAAAGAGCAGCGATTTGTCTTGTCAAACAGACCTGCACTGTTGCCGAGCTTCATTCAGTCTTATTTTTTTTCACTTCCTCTGAATTTTGAAGTGATTCATTTGGAATTCCACCCTGTTAATTCATATGTATTTAATTACCTGTATTCATTCCATGTTCCTGTGTAACAAATTATATTGATCATGTTTAGAAGCACTTCTGCATGCACGAATTAACACTTCTCCTAATCCCCTGGCGGGCTTGGAAGAGGCTATGAATAGTGAAGAATAAACAGTGAATTCATTAGGAGCAGATGGAGGGTAAAGGGGCTGAATTCAAAGTGAATGACTGCAGAACTCAGAGGAAGTGCAGAAGATATTCAGGTGTTCTTCCTGTGGTATTCAACTGGAATTCATTGTGAATCTGCAGCCATTATTTGAAAGTGTTACCATATATTTATATGCACAAAAAAACGAACTGTTTATAACAAATAGCAAAGGAAGACTGCAGGGAAACATAATGTTGTTTTTAAGTTATTTAGCAAAATCAAAGCACTGCAAAGCAGAATTAGAGAAATGTCCAGAAATACTGGCACCTGTACACTCTATTAGATTATTCAGTTCACCCATAGAGTCTGCTGTACAAGTAACCAAGCAAAATACAATGTTGTTCTCTGGTATTGATTTTGGCTGTCCTATATATGTATCTCTCTTGAGCTTTGTCCCATAGGAAGCATGCTGTGAGGTAGATGGATGGATCAGCAGCAGGCACAGCCAGCAGCAGCAGATGCCAGCTTAGGGACAGATGGAGAATCAGGGGACTCCACAGCGGATGCGAGTGCAGTAACAGGTGGAGGAACACGGGAAGCGCCGGCAGGCCTGTTTACTTATTAATCCTGAACTCATAACGCATCGTATATAAAATAAAATATAAAATGTCAGTCGGTGTATTCATTATTCACTTGCCAGGCAGTACCAGCATGCAGCAGTACACACTGTCACAAGGCATATACAATACAGTGCCTGGGGGTTATTGAAATGGGATTCAGCACGCAGTGCCACCAAGCAGGAAAAAATTCAACAAATATCTTCAAGTTTATACCATACTCTCTGCATCATTGGTAAAGGTTTAATCTGTAACTGCACAAAGCTGCATTGTTATAGATCTGGAATACAAGTTTAATTTAACAAGCTATCCGTACCTAACTCTGAAGTCACCCATTGCACCATGCACATGGGTAACACACAATGCTCTTAGGATCTGATTTCAAGTTTCTGCTGCTGTACACATTTTTCCAATTGATATAAATGAATAAAGTGGAAGTAAAAGTAATTTAATTGGTCTTATGATGAGAACTCCTGATTAATTTAACATACTGCTCCTATAAGCTATTGAATTAACAGCATGGATTGTATCTACTGTGCACTTCTTCCATCCACTGTCTATATGGGTCCCACATGTTCACTTGTGAAAGAAAAACAGGTTTAACACCTTATTTCCTGTAATTACCCAATCAGCTGCTTCTCCCAGTGATTGACATGTTTGTAGCCTATGACATGCTTTGACCCCGAAGACTTTGCTGAGGGATAAAGTTATGCATCTTTATTTCAAAGTGAATGCAAAGGTTGTAATTGTATAAAATTAGTTAAATTAGTGTTCTGAGTCTCGCTGGTTTCCCATTTAAAAGTTTCCCATAGTAAAAGCATTTGGAAGTGTAATGAAGCATAGAGAAAGCACGGTGAAGCATACGTAGGCATTACAAGCATTGTAAAGCACAGAGAGAAATGGTAAAGCATATTAAAAAACATGTAACTGTAGGAAAAGCATGGGGGAATATGTGCAAAAATACAGTGGCAAACTAGCAGGTTTTTAGATATTTTATTCCCTTGCGCTTGTTAAAATGAGGCCCTACTGAAAGGTATTTAAGCACATTTAATATCATTTTAAAATGTTGGGTTTCCATGGGAACATGTGCTGCCAGAACATTCCTGAACATTGTGTTCTATATCTGAGCCACAACATCATTATAGCTCAATACCTTTAACCAATTTCCTCCTTTTCATCATAACAGTTACTGCAGTACACAGTGGCAAACGCATAGCAAAGGGCAACATGACATAGGGAAAGCATGGCAATGCACAGGCAAGAGTGGGGAATCATCTGGAACAATGGTAAAGCATGGGCAAAACTGTTAATGATAAAGCGTGGACAAAACTATTAATGATAAAGCATGGGCAAAACTATTAATGATAAAGCATGGGCAAAACTATTAATGGTAAAGCATGGGCAAAACTATTAATGGTAAAGCATGGGCAAAACTATTAATGGTAAAGCATGGGCAAAACTATTAATGGTTCCCAATGGAAATGCACATTACATGCATCGGGTTACTGGGCAGTATTGAGAAAACATACCATGGTTAAGATTCATAAAAGTAGCCAACAGGAATTTCAAGTGAGATTCAGAGTTTGTTTTAATGCAGTGTTTTCTACACAGTCTGTTCCCACAAAGGAGCCTGGAAGTTTTGTAATCATGATGGCTCGAAACAGCCTCAGACAGCGTATGTCTTGGAACAAACCCACCGGCACAACAAACACTATGAACTGAGCAAGCCAAGAATGCTGCACTTAATCAATTAAGGCCTGGTTCTGACACCGCGATTTTGCTTCATAGGAAAATTTGGTGAAGATAAAACAAAGAGGGTGGGAAGCGATTACAGTAAACAGGAAACAGAAAACTTTCTGTTAGCATCTTCAACACCATGACAAGGGGATAAGCAAGTGTAGATGACTTTATTCAAGGGACGAATTAAACTTAAATATCCTCCCTCCAGAACCTTCCTTACAGCAATGTGACCTCGGACAGGGATGGGGTCGGTGTGCTTCACGAAGCAACCGTGCAAGTGTGACAGTTAGAAACTAGCTCCCATTGACCTGTCGGTGCCCTTTGGCCACAGTTCTGATGAGCAAAACCTCCCGCAGACACATTAAAGTTTCCGCAGGGGGTTTTCAGACCAGAATTGGTGGAGTCGTACAGTAATTATCCTTTTAGCTGGCCCCGAAAGCACTGCTTCCAAAAGCCTTTCTCTTTCTTAGTTGTCTCGCCCTCAACATCCAGATTTAGCCGCACCATTTTTAAATCCTTCTCCATCTAACCAATTAAGATTTTAAATACCCATTAGTGTGTTTTAATTAATGAATCAACCTGAATCTCCGATGACCGGCAAGCAATACAGGTGCTGAGATTCAGAAACTTGCCACAGTCTCCTCACTTATAGCATACCTGGCTGGGACTGCAAGATTCATAGACAGGTCTAGAGCGCTTCACACTTTAATTCATAGACAGGTCTAGATCGCTTCACACTTTAATTCCTAGACAGGTCTAGAGCGCTTCACACTTTAATTCATCGACAGGTCTAGAGCGCTTCACACTTTAATTCATCGACAGGTCTAGAGCGCTTCACACTTTAATTCATAGACAGGTCTAGAGCGCTTCACACTTTAATTCATAGACAGGTCTAGAGCGCTTCACACTTTAATTCATAGACAGGTCTAGAGCGCTTCACACTTTAATTCATAGACAGGTCTAGAGCGCTTCACACTTTAATTCATAGACAGGTCTAGAGCGCTTCACACTTTAATTCATAGACAGGTCTAGAGCGCTTCACACTTTAATTCATAGACGGGTCTAGAGCGCTTGACACTTTAATTCATAGACGGGTCTAGAGCGCTTCACACTTTAATTCATAGACGGGTCTAGAGCGCTTCACACTTTAATTCATAGACAGGTCTAGAGCGCTTCACACTTTAATTCATAGACAGGTCTAGAGCGCTTCACACTTTAATTCATAAACAGGTCTACAGTGCTTCACATTTTAAGGCACAGAGTATTTAGTTGACATGCTATCTGAGCTTATTATCAGGGAGAGACAAATTAGAAAGTAGTGCTTTTCAATTCCCAAATATCACAGTCTATCACAGTATAAAATTGAGTGCTTCATTAATTTGGCCTTTGGTATTTTTAGTTTTATAGTCCAGTACAACACTTTATTTAACTTTGAACCCTGATTTAGAAAACTTAGTCAAGCAGACAATTCTTAAATTCCTGTCATAAAGTCATATTCCTAAAGTGGATGTTTTTTTTTTTTACATATTTAGGAAGGTTTGAAGGGCCTGTGTTACCAGTAAAACAAAAAACAAACTGAACAATATAAATAATAATCAAGTTTTATTTTTTTACCTGAATATTCTGCTGTTGTTATTTTACATGTGCAGTATTGCATGTCAGATGATCTAGTTTAGCTTCAGATTACATTAAAAAAATGAATCTGAGGATAAAGACTGTTTCACTTAACACACGTCCTTCCTTCCGGTTCAGCTTAACCATAACAAGGAACACATCACTTTGCTATGCCCCCTTTTGTACCGTCAATCATGAGCCCTTGGTCAACTAGTGCAGCCGCTCCTTCAATCAGTTTGCCACATTGTTTCCCATCCGGGTCGATGATTTAGTGTATTGTAGCCCTGCCCCCTTTATAGATTACCGACTTCCTTCTAACCCTGGGAATGAATTGTCTGGCCATCCAGTCCAGGGCACTCTGTTCCCTTTACAAAGCCCCCTAACAGGTCAGGATAGAGATTTATCACCTGGAATCATTCTGTCTCTGTGTCACCCCCCCCCCACTCCCCAAAAATCTGACTTGAATTATTAGCCTAACTGGAGGCTAAAATGTGTCCCACTTTACTACTCACTGAGAACTACTCACTGAGAACTACACACTGAGAACTTCAGCAGAGCTTAGGCCATCACTCTTGAATGGCAGTGTGCTCCCGTCAGATGGTAACTGTTGGCGCTCAGGAATAATTACAATAAGGTCATAGGAGTTCCAGAATCTCTCTCTCTGTTTTTTTTTTAAATAAGTGAACAGAGGACATACTGTAGAGAATGTAACAAGCCAGACTGAATTTAAAAAGCTCAAATTACCTTCACATTGAGACGTCTCGAGAATCTAAAGACCGTGATATGCAGCAGATCCTTTCTGTGAGTTGGGTTATAACGAAGCACATTAAGAGGAAGTGAATGGACTTTGGCTTCCAGTCTTTGGCTCATAGCACTGTAATAGGACAGCTGGCTGCAGCACCGAAGTGTGTTGAGTAATTCAGAGGAGTGCTGCTGGATGGGTGAGGACTAACTCCTTCGTGTTTTCAAGGTCCAGTTAGTTCTAACTGGCTTTTCTTGCAAAGGTGAGAGGGCATTCCCAAAGCAAGCTGCAAAACAACGTGGGCAGCACAGCAAGTAAACCAGAGCTACCAGAACACCAATGGTAGACTGCTCTCAGTTTCTCAGTTCCTAAAGTTCATGTGTGGTCTTGGAATAAACTTCAAGAAGAACTGAAACTTTTTATATCCCTAAAGGAGTTTAAACAAAAAAGTTGACATCTATGCAGCTGTCTCATATTTGAATTTTGACCAATGCTACTAAATTGTTTTTGTATTAGATGCCATCTTCTTGACCAGGTCTCTCAATAGGACTTCCCTGGTTAAATAAAGGTAAAAAAAGAGCTGTAGGTTATATCTTTTTTTTATTAGCTCAGCCAATCAGAGGTAGTTCACTGTGACCTACTGAGCTCACCCCAAGTTGCACTGTTGAACAGTTGTCAGTATATAGCTGAAACTGTTACATACTAAGCGTGCTGTACTGTATGGACACCTTCAGTATATACCTGTCACCAGGTATAAATCCATTCCCGGCAAAACAATAATATATTCGCACATTTTCAGATAACAGAACGCCATGTCTCTTCCATAAAATAAGTATTCTGTACATTTGCAAAAATAAAATCAAGTTAAAGACCCCTGCGCTGCTTTGCAATGCAACATACATGCTTGCATTCTCGGTGGTCCTGTAAAGATGAAAGCTGACTCCTACTTCAGCCTCAATTCCTCCTGAAAGGTTTTAAAAGGGCAGGCTGATTGATGTCACCTTCCATGCTGTCAGGTATTTTATTACCAGCACACCAACTTTCAGATTAAAAGTCCTTCTGAATTATTTCTTGGTCACGATTCATAGCTTTTTTGTTGCCTTTAATATAGAGAGGGAATTTCAAGCCAGCTGCATTAGAGTGAATGGCACTATTGAGAATGAAAGCTCTACTAAAGAACAATCTGAAAATGAACTTTTCATAAGCTACCAAAAGAATGGAAAATAAATACTTATCCTGATCATATACGATGCTAGTATACTGTGGCGCTTGGCATCAAAATAATATATATATATTTTAACACCATATAAAAAATAAGGTTTCATTTAATAAACGATCAATCTTGTTGCCCCAGGCCCTGTGCGATATCAAACTAAAATTTGCAGTGTTGACCATAACACTTGCAACCTCTTCCCACACATGCAGTAACAATTACAGGCAGCACTTTATTAGTGTCTAGTGTCTAGGGTCTAGTGTCGTAAATAAGTATTTCATTAATATGCAATTAACTCTTTGCTGAAGTTTGGTAAGATGTGCCATTTATGCGTGCATCTCTCATTAGACTGCTGTTTGAGCTCATAATTTATATGTATGTAGGATATGTTTTCTGAGACTCAGTAGTTTTCATTGGATGTCTTTTTTTTTTTTTACTGGAGCAAAAAACTACAAATTCTCAAAAAACATACTCAACATAAATAGCAAATACGACCTGAAATTGCAGGCTAATGAAAGATGAAACTAAACCTTAGCAATGGCTAATTGCATGTTCTTGAAGTACTTATTTATGGCACTCGGAGTAAAACGTTACCCAGTTCTGCAGGCAAGATGAAATATTGACACATTTAAAACCACTGAGGAAATAGGTTTGCTTTAGAGACGTATGGTAAAGCATATTAATAACCATGGGGAACCAGGGTAAACTGCAGTAAATGTATAGTACAACCCTGGGAAAAGCATGTTCAAACTGCAAAAATACTGGGGTTAACTCATATAAGGGATGGTACAAAGATCCACCACTGACCATAATCCCAATAGCATTGTGCTTAATATAATAAAGCACTGGAGTGCACCGCTGCTCTGCAAAGTGTAATGGAGTGTACTGAAGGCAATGAAAATGACATTTGTGTGCTTCACTTCATAACCTTTTGAATGGCATCGATGTAATAAAAAAGTACCTGAACTTCCAGTGGGAGCAAACTAGCTCAGCTACTCGGACCTCAGCGATGGCAACGTGTGTAACAATGTCAGGATCAGCATGTAAATTCAAATGCAATCCCAGGAACAGAAGCCAATGCACTCGAATTGTGTTTTAGTGTAACTTAACTATTAACACTGTGTTATATATATATTATATATAATATATATATATATATATAATATATATATATATATATATATAATCCAAACGTCGCTTTAATGTATGTGCCAATATACAGCTCTGGTGACTGCTAAGAAAGTTTGCAAACAGAAAGCTGTTCCTACTGTGTGCTGGTAAAATCCCTTGGCTTCTGATCTCTTAATAAACAGGGCTGGTTGTTATGCTTGGATCCCGAGAGCTGCAGGTGCTCTGCAGCCTACAGCCTAGCAGAGGAATCCATTGCAATGGTGCTTAATAATTTATAGGTATAGTGGAGCCCAATACAAGTCAGAGTTCAGGTCATTACTGGGATGCAATACAGACAACAGAGAAGAAAGCCAGTGCAATACACAGGAGAACTAGAAGCGTTGCACTTGACAGGTATCAAGGCTTCAACTGAAGGCAGTACAAATGCTATGAGACTGAAGTAAATTTAGACTTTGCTTTGAATATACTTAGAGATGTACAAATAACATATTGTTGCTAAATTCACTTTCCCTTGTGATATTGTGCATCTTTTTTTCTAATCTGATTTTTAATTTTTTTGCACATACTGGAGCACAACCCTGCGTCTGTATAATTATTGTGCTATTTTAAATAATTTAAATCTGAATAATTAAAAGGCAACCACAAAATATGCCTTCCGTGTACTTTAATTTCTTTATTTATCTATTTTAATCCTTATACTAATTGAACATTAAAAAAACTCATTAGAAGGGGCTAGTAGACAAAACACATTATAAGGGGCCCTGCCCCCTGCATAAAGTCCCACCAAAAAAGGGGTGCTAACCTTTGACCCAAACCAAACTAAACCTCTATTATCTAGATCCCCACAGACTGAACGTCAAACTGAATTGGACTAAATATATTTCATACTCTTGACTTTGAGCTCCTTGTATGATAAACCGCTCACTACAGCAGGGGAAGATTAATGGGAATGCCTTCCATGCTGGAGGTTCAGCTTGTTCTCCGAATTCACAATGCGTTCCGGGTTTGGAAAAATGCCCCACATTTCACAAAGGTGAATACAAAAATATATTTTTTAATTGGAATCCTGACTTGCCAGAACCACTTTTGTTACAAGACCTAAAGGTTACACCTGCATTTGTACAAAACATGAATTTTATCAGATTTAATCTCGTACATGATTGCAAAACCTTTTGTTTAAACCACAACAGAATAACTGAATTGTAATTCAAAAGCAGCAGCACAGTATGAATGGTACAAGCACCCTGACATGTCAGTAAAGAACGACCGTGTTCAAGTGCTCCTTTTTTACTGTTTGCACGAGATGCCAGCCCGCAGGTTACAGCTTTGCATGCATACTGGTTGTTCTCTTTCTTTAGACTATTTCCCAGAAATAATGTCATGCAAACCAATGCCGCTTTTATTCCAGAAACAAATTAGTCTTTTTTGTTTCCATCAAAAAAGACAGAAGGGCCTTGGAGATTTATTAAAATGATTTATGAGTTCTCTCACAGGTAGAAAAGAACGATATTTGTGATATTCGCTACAGCACAAAGCGCTCTGGGGAATACTCAAGTCCAAGGAAGCTGGCAATGATTTATAAAATCAGAAGGACTAATGCCTTAAAAAAGGGAAGGTATTCCTCTCAGTATGTTGTTTTGGCCGAGGTAATAGCCCAGTAAGGTCTCTGGTGCCTGTTTTTCAATTTTACTGCCTCCCGGCCTTTGCCTTTTTCTGTGCTCACCGCATTTTGCAAAGGACAACTTTAATTTACTTTCACTGTGCCTCGTAACATTCACAGCCAAACAAAACAGCAGGTTCGCCTCCAACAGCTAGTCACGTGTTCTGCAGTGACTATGAGCACCAAACACCCTGCAGGATATCCTGAAACTCATGCCTGCTTCCTTATCAAACACCCTGCAGGATATCCTGAAACTCACACCTGCTTCCTTATCAAACAACCTGCAGGATATCCTGAAACTCAAGCCCGTTTCCTTATCAAAAACCCTGTAGGATATCCTGAAACTCACACCTGCTTCCTTATCAAACACCCTGCAGGATATCCTGAAACTCACACCTGCTTCCTTATCAAACACCCTGCAGGATATCCTGAAACTCACACCCGCTTCCTTATCAAACAACCTGCAGGATATCCTGAAACTCACGCCCGCTTCCTTATCAAAAACCCTGTAGGATATCCTGAAACTCACACCTGCTTCCTTATCAAACACCCTGCAGGATATTCTGAAACTCACACCTGCTTCCTTATCAAACACCCTGCAGGATATCCTGAAACTCACACCCGCTTCCTTATCAAACAACCTGCAGGATATCCTGAAACTCACGCCCATTTCCTTATCAAAAACCCTGTAGGATATCCTGAAACTCACACCTGCTTCCTTATCAAACACCCTGCAGGATATCCTGAAACTCACACCCGCTTCCTTATCAAACACCCTGTAGGATATCCTGAAACTCACACCTGCTTCCTTATCAAACACCCTGCAGGATATCCTGAAACTCACGCCTGCTTCCTTATCAAACACCCTGCAGGATATCCTGAAACTCACGCCTGCTTCCTTATCAAACACCCTGCAGGATATCCTGAAACTCACGCCCGCTTCCTTATCAAACACCCTGCAGGATATCCTGAAACTCACGTCCGCTTCCTTATCAAACACCCTGCAGGATATCCTGAAACTCACACCTGCTTCCTTATCAAACACCCTGTAGGATATCCTGAAACTCATGCCTGCTTCATTATCAAACACCCTGGAGGATATCCTGAAACTCACGTCTGCTTCCTTATCACCGTTTAGATGATTATGAGCTTTAGTTCTTGAACTCAATGCGAGGCAGCGGTAAATTGCTGCATTGGCTTTAACATGATGTTACTTTTTAAGGGTCAGCTGTCCCAGTGAAATGTTGCAAAAGACAACTATAACAAACACATTAAATAATGTAGAAAGAAAGAAAGATATTCTTTTGCTCCAAAGCTAGGTTTAAACACGGGGGAAAAGGGCTGCATCAGTCAACGACTATGTGGTATATTTCAATGACAGACACATGCATCTAAGTAACTCCAGTGTTAAAATCTACACTGTATAGCCACATTAATTATTAAGACCTGTCTACTCAACTGGACTTGGCATTGCCCTGAGTTAGAGAAGCAAATCAAGTTGATCATTATAGTGGTGTTCCATAATAGCTGCTCCAAGACATTGCCCATCAGAGTGTATCAGCAATGGCAACAAGAAGGGAAAGTGCTTGTCAAGAGAGCCAGCTGTGGCCACACACAGTTAGAGGCAAAGGAGGAAAAGACGCCTAGAGAGGCCTACCAAGTATGAAATATTAATAACTGGCTGGATTAACATAACCACAGACGACCTCCAGCAACCTGTGAGTCAATGCTGTGCTGGGCTGGATGGTCAAAGCTCTTTTTACTCGAAATCGTCAGCAGCTTCTTTTTTTTTGGTTCAGAAAGAGAAACAAAAATCTAATAAAGTTACCAAAACTAAAATAAACTTTTTTTTCATTTGTTTTAGAATTGTAGTTGCAGTTTGTTCCTTCCAGAAAAAAGCTGTGCTAATGGGTGAAGGCAAGCGATGTCCTAAACTAGCATTAGCAAGAGGTCCTCATATGGTGTCTAGGCACTGTACCTGGGTGCAAAAATAAACCCTAAGAATGAGACTTTGTAGAATAAGAATCCATTAACACGCATACAAACCTGGATGTCTGTAATTGAAATGGCCCTTTATGACCACCACTGGCTTTGCTTATATAAGGCAATTCTGTAATTTCCCTTTGTGCAGAGGCAAATTTAAAATGAGTAGCAACAGCAGTTACATTTTATACAATGAGCTTCAAAGAGGCAGCGTGGTCCAGTGGTTAAAGTCCAGCGCTTGTAACCAGAAGGTCACTGGTTCAAATCCTCTCTCTGTCATTGACTGACTCACTGTGTGACCCTGAGCGTGCCACTTAACCTCCTTGTGCTCCATCCTGCAGATGAGATGTTAAACCAATGTCCTATTGTTTGTGACTCTGCATATAATGCACAGTTCACAGCCTACCTCTGTAAAGTGCTTTGTGATGGTGGTCCACTATGAAAGGAGTTATATAAATATATTATTATCTTTCAACTGTAGTTTTAACACAGAGACTTTAATGAACATGCATACTGGTACAGAATTCAGCAAAGCTTATAGAAATGTAAAAATAATGTATTACAATGGAACATTCTTTTAGTTCACTCATTTGAATCTCTTCAGTTCATTTTCTATTCTAGTTTCCTTTCAGAATTGTACTCTGTAAAGCCACACAGATATTTCTGTTACTTACTCTGCCGCCAGTTCTTTTTTACACCTATTTTTATCTGGGCTTCAGAGGGTTCACACTTTATGTTTTTGAAATAACTGAGCCAAACAGTAGTTCTTGCTGCTTGCAACTCCCAAGGGAATACATCTTGTGTTGTCTGGGTCTCCTGTGGAATAATAATGACATTGCTCTCCAGATTTCTTGATTTGAAAAATAATGAAATGAACCCAGGTTAGCCCAGAATAATAACGAGTGGAATATATTTTATTTTTATTTCGACAAGCTTAGATGGAAATTTTTAGTGTCAACAGTGTATGCCCTCATTGCAAATACCTATCAGTGGTGCACCAGTGGTAATCGTTTGGGACTGAAGCTTGAACAACCCTAATCCTGCTCTGAAAGACACAAGGCAACCAGACAAACAGTGTAACATTTTATAAGCTAACAAAAGCTGCAAGGGTTTTTAATTATAGATTCTTACCTGGACCTCTGCATAGGATTTGTAAAAGTTTAATTCACTATCTACATGAGGGTAATGGGCTTTTATCCAACAGATTTTGAGATTAACTTCCTTTTGACTTAACATTAAAAGCGCTGAGCTTTTGAAACACTTTCTTTACCCAAGCTTGTAGGTTATTTCGATCTGCAAAATCCTATGAAAATGAAAGGGAGGGGGAGGGGGGATTGCAATTGGTTTCATTAATCATTACTATCCTGTTATATACTATTACTAAACTTGGAGTTACTAACCAAGCGCCAAGTGTTTCTGTACCTCAGTGGGTTCATAACGCAGCAATGAAATCACAGAAACCGTCTTCCTGCAAACAAAATGCTCACTGCTTGTCAAGATCAAGCCAAGTTATAGTAAAAACATAATCATACACAATACCAATATATATAGCTGTGGAATTTTTTTTTTTTTTTTTTAGATTTAAAAGGTTTAAATGATTTAAAAAAGATTTTTTTTTCTTTGGACAAAAACCCTTCTTCAGCTGTGTACTGCTTTTGTGTACATCCAAAAAAAAGTTTTTATTTTTTTACACTGCCGTTATACCTCCTTTCAAACCTATATATTTCAAACTTGTATTTCCTACTCAACCCTTTTCCTGACCATTGCTGTATGTTTTATTGAAAGATGCCTCAGCTGAGCCTTCCAACACTTCCTAGACCAACAACAAGCAAATACAAACTGAAATGCTCAAATCAAAGTATTGGGAGTACAGAGTTTTATTCAGAAAGAATAATCGTGATATTAAAAATCAATTCCAGCTAATGAAATGACCGCAGGGAGACATGGCTACAGGACTCAGGGTACTTGATCTCTCAAGTCCACACTTGTGATGGAGACGGATTCCTCTGTTATCTGAAAGGATGTAATCAGCGTCTCGTTACTGATGTCCCTTAGAGATACAGGAACTCCGGGTTTCTCTGAGAAATCCATCTTCAGCTTTGATTCACTAATATCTTCGAAGCCCTTTCAATATATCTTTGGCGGTGCTTACAGAAGTTCCATTAAAAGCTGGCACAAGGCTGGCAGATAGACAAATTGCACAGGCCTTCCTTTCACCCAGGATGGATGGCAGAGCTGGCAGTTCAGGGTTAGGAGCGAGTATCCTGCTGCTGTACACCATTCTAGACTTCAAATTGTTATCAGGCATTTGGATGTTTAAAATAAACGATCAGGTGCAGCTGATGAGAGCTTAAACATTGAGCTTATTGATAACCTTCATTAGCTTACATATCAACTGTGAGGTAGTGTTATTCTAATGAAGAATAAGTAGCTTATATTTTAACAGGTCAGTTCAAAGAAAACATAATAGGCTGTGTAAGACACTGTATTTAAGAAATGGCAGAAATGTTTGCAAATATCACAAAAAGAAAGGACCTGTAAAAAACTGTCATTCAAATGTTCTCAGTCTTTAAAATTGGTTGTTAATTATCTGTTTCCTTTATTGGGCATTTCCATAGTAAATACTTAGTAAATACATGTGTACTTACACATAATTACCATGTTATAATGCATAATTACAATGTACTTAATGTACAATTTTATTTGCACAATATAACCCTAACCCTACCCATAACCCTAACCCTAACCCTAACCCTAACCCCCTAACCCTAACCCTAACCCTAACCCTAACCCTAACCCTACCCATAACCCTAACCCTATCCATAACCCTAACCCTAACCCTAACCCTAACCCTAACCCTAAACCCTACCCATAACCCTAACCCATAACCCTAACCCTAACCCTAACCCTATCCCTAACCCTAACCCTAACCCTAACCCTATCCATAACCCTAACCCTAACCCTACCCATAACCCTAACCCTACCCATAACCCTAACCCTATCCATAACCTTAACCCTATCCATAACCCTAACCCTAACCCTAACCCTTAACCCTAACCCTATCCTGATCTAACCCTAACCATAACCCTAACCCTAACCCTAACCATAACTCTTCCCTAACCCTAACCCTGTACCTTACATATATAACTGTGCAAAAAGATTTACACTTTAAGTACATTGAAACTATGCATAATAACATTGTAAGTATGTGTAAGTACACAAGTATTTACTATGGTAAGTAACTACTATGCAAATGCACATTAGAGACACAGCATAGAATATAACCTTCTTTGGTACCAATTCATGCAAACATCCCTCACCAGGTGGCCACCGCCTTTGCCATCTTGTTGTCTGGTGGTCCTTGCTGATTTCATTCTCTTGTTGTCTGGTGGTCCTTGCTGATTTCATCCTCTTGTTTTCTGGTGGTCCTTGCTGATTTCATCCTCTTGTTTTCTGGTGGTCCTTGCTGATTTCATCCTCTTGTTTTCTGGTGGTCCTTGCTGATTTCATCCTCTTGTTTTCTGGTGGTCCTTGCTGATTTCATCCTCTTGTTGTCTGGTGGTCCTTGCTGATTTCATCCTCTTGTTTTCTGGTGGTCCTTGCTGATTTCATCCTCTTGTTTTCTGGTGGTCCTTGCTGATTTCATCCTCTTGTTTTCTGGTGGTCCTTGCTGATTTCATCCTCTTGTTTTCTGGTGGTCCTTGCTGATTTCATCCTCTTATTGTCTGGTGGTTCTTGAATACAGCAGACATGTTTGTTTGTTTACTCTGAGCTGTAAATATCTGGAAGACAACATTTGTTTTGTAATGCACACAATTTTCCATTGAATGCCATCCAGGTCCTTTAGGCTTTCATCACACCATCATTTCTAAGGCTTTGCATACTTGCTTCATTGCTCCAGTGTCACCAAGTACACTGGTTTTGTATTTACTATGGTGCTTTACTAACTACTATGCAAATGCACATTAGAGACACAGCATAGAATATAACCTTCTTTGTTGTACCAATTCATGCAAACATCCCTCACCAGGTGGCCACCGCCTTTGCCATCTTGTTGTCTGGTGGTCCTTGCTGATTTCATTCTCTTGTTGTCTGGTGGTCCTTGCTGATTTCATCCTCTTGTTTTCTGGTGGTCCTTGCTGATTTCATCCTCTTGTTTCCTGGTGGTCCTTGCTGATTTCATCCTCTTGTTGTCTGGTGGTCCTTGCTGATTTCATCCTCTTGTTGTCTGGTGGTCCTTGCTGATTTCATCCTCTTGTTGTCTGGTGGTCCTTGCTGATTTCATCCTCTTGTTGTCTGGTGGTCCTTGCTGATTTCATCCTCTTGTTTTCTGGTGGTCCTTGCTGATTTCATCCTCTTGTTGTCTGGTGGTCCTTGCTGATTTCATCCTCTTGTTTTCTGGTGGTCCTTGCTGATTTCATCCTCTTGTTTTCTGGTGGTCCTTGCTGATTTCATCCTCTTGTTGTCTGGTGGTCCTTGCTGATTTCATCCTCTTGTTGTCTGGTGGTCCTTGCTGATTTCATCCTCTTGTTGTCTGGTGGTCCTTGCTGATTTCATCCTCTTATTGTCTGGTGGTCCTTGCTGATTTCATCCTCTTATTGTCTGGTGGTCCTTGCTGATTTCATCCTCTTGTTGTCTGGTGGTCCTTGCTGATTTCATCCTCTTATTGTCTGGTGGTTCTTGAATACAGCAGACATGTTTGTCTGTTTACTCTGAGCTGTAAATATCTGGAAGACAACATTTGTTTTGTAATGCACACAATTTTCCATTGAATGCCATCCAGGTCCTTTAGGCTTTCATCACACCATCATTTCTAAGGCTTTGCATACTTGCTTCATCTGCTCCAGTACATTCACCAAGCTTATTTCCAGCTGGTTTTTCTTGTGTTATTTAAATTAACTTTACCATGCTTTACTATACTTTACCATGCTATTACCATGTCACGGTCAACATTTATGTGAGGGACCGTCCAGCACCTTTTCTGCACACAAAAGAAATAAAAAGAAACAGGCATGTGGGTCAGTACTTAGTTCTCCTCTAAAATCTTCAAAACGTTAAGAAAGACAATTTGGTTTGAGGCATTGTAATGAGATTATAAACAGGTGCAGGGATGCTATGAGCAAGAGGATTGCTAAATAGATTCCATAGACACTGAAAATGAAGTTCTGAATGACTGGTAGGTTCAATAATTCTTCACAAAGTCTCCAGGCTTATTAAAACTTGTTTTTGCACATCCAGGGGCTAAGAAACAAGCTTTTCAATCTTGCACTCGCACATTCTCACATAACAATGACCTAATAGCAAAGGCAGCAATACCGTACTGTACTGTACATCCTGAATTCAAAAGAAGCTGTAAGATATGAAGAGCAGTGACCAGATGCATCTGATATCTTTACATAAAACCCTGTTTTCTGAGCTGTATCTATATTCACCAATTGCTGCATCGACAATAGGAAACACACTCTGAATTCATAATGCAAAAAAGTGAAAATATGGTGACACAAATCCCCATTTCTGAAAACGCTTCAAACGCCTGTCCCCTTTGATTCTCACTAATGATGACAGACAGCTATTAGTTCCATGTTTTATTTATGAATTATTTTATGTCAGCTTTGCAGCAGTCCGGGTCGACTGCTTGCTTGAACAATAGGGAAGGCAACAGATCCGACAAGGCTGATTAACTTTAATTTGGGTCTGATTGAATGATGATGTCTGTTCTCTGTAAATAAGAACCAGGAGAGCCCGAGTTGCTTCTGAGACCTGGTCATGAATAAACCATCACAACTCCTGAAGTTCAACCAAGTGGTCACTAGACAAAATAACAGGTGGAAAAAGCAACACTGCTGTGCGATGTACAGCCACTATGGATTCTGATGAGGGTAAAAGCTCTATAACCATGCATGCAAATGTCATTAAGACAAACTTGAGATTTGAAATAAAATGTTATTTTGCAACCAAAAGAACGGTCATAAAACCACGCCGTATACAATACAGACAGTGATGCCTGCCAAATAATACTCTTCCTGTAAAAACTATTCACTTGGACAACTGCATAAAAAAGTTTTGTGCTGAATCGCAGTTCTTGTGCTTGGGAACTTTTCACTGAAGTTTTACCACTTGTTTTCAGACCAATGGGTTAATCTAGCACATACCATAGGATCTGACTCAGCTTTGATCACTTTCAAAACCTGGCATCCCCACAGCTATGCAGGAAAGAAACTTCATTAGTCTCTTTGATTACCCTGCACCCTCCATGCTATGGCACCCTATCAGTCATCACAAGCATACTGATCAGGTTTGACATCAAGGTGAAGCATTCACCCACACGCTGCAATTCTGACTAATCACAGGACAAACAAAGGATGGGAAGCACTGACTGTACGATCGCTATCCAACAGTAAGGAAGGGGTTGTCCCTATGGTGCATGGAAGCACTTCTAGCGATGCTGGATATCTAACATTGCTGTCCTCAATTCACAAAACCCAGCGTGATTATCAGAACAACAGCTCAGTGGCAGGCTTCTGTTTTGGGGTTGAATTGGTTTTGTCACACGATTAGTAACAGTATTTATCACTCGCTGTTTATAAAGTTCTGACAGCTGGGGTCAACCTCATCCGCTAAACCAGTTGTAACCACAGGCAATAAAAGCACACCCTTGTAAAAGTTTACCATAGTAAAAGCATAGCAAAGTGTAATACAGCATAGTGAAAGCATTGCAAAGTGTAATACAGCATAGTGAAAGCATAGCAAAGCGTAGGCAAGTATTGTAAAGCCTGGAGCAGTATGGTAAAGCATATTAAAAAACATGGCAAACCAGGGTAAACTATAGCTAATGCATATTATAAACACGAGAAAAGTATGGGAAATCAGCAAAATTACAGTGCAGATTTACCAGGGTAAAGCACAGCCTTAATAACATGGGTCCCCGCGGCTAGTCAAGTAAAAGCCCGGCCGCGCGCTCTGCAGGGTGAGTCATGCAGTCAGGAGAATATAGCTTTGCATCCCAGCTGTGCGAAGTTGCAGGTCTTCGCTGGGGATTCTGGGGGGAGCATCGCATTGGCCTTGGCGCTCTCGCAGGTTAGAGAGACAAAGCTGTCAGTTTCTCCTCATCGTGATACAGCGGACCCTACCGGCACAGATAGACACCTGCAGGGCTGGCCTTTGACCTCCAGAGGCCGGTAGCTTGCTGACCTCCGCTCTCGAGTTCCTGGGTGTAGAAGAGGAAGCTGGCTCGTGGGATTGGAGGACTCCCACTGAACCTTCAGGGAATGAGGGGAAATAATAATTAGAAATTCTAAATTGGAAAGAAATTTGGGGGTAAAACAACTGGGCTCTCTAAATTAAATAAATAAATACAAAATAATAACGGTTAACCCTCCGCTCACCGTACCCTAAGATTCCCCACCATATGAATTATATAGACTAGCACCAACTTCTGAAACAACATTTCCTGTGACCTGTTCAGCAGTGGAATTTCTGATAATTGAGGTTGAGCTCACATCCTGGAGGAGTGAGAGCAGTGGCTTAGTTTTTTTAATTTTTTTAGTAATTTACGTTTTTGATGATTTATTTCTGTGTATATTAATTTATTTGACCTCGTTCTGTGACTGAAACCGTTCATACACGAGTTAGGATACTGTCTTGTTTTATTGCAAATGATGAATTAATGTTTACTCTAATGTCCTGAAGGTGGTATAGTAGCGCATCAATGATTGATGTAGCAGAATGTATTCCAGCTGTCTCTCGGGACGCTCCTGCAAATGAAATGTGACATCATGCCGTGTATAATTTAAAGTAAAGCAATCAATAATTGTGCAAATTGGAAACAACGTAAATTTGATTTAATCACAGCATTGCATTAGCTATAATGTATATAAACACAGTCCCTGTGAGTGGTGTTGAATACCCTGGGGCTGGACCGATGCTCTTTGCTTTTAACTACTTCCTACCACATTCTCTATATTTCTCAATAAACAATATGATGACAAAGACATGCAATGAGTTCCAGTTAACTTACAGAGCATGTGCAGTAGTGGACTTAAATAAAATCATCTCCCATTGCACTGCCAGAACCTTCCAACATATTATCACCACTCTAAAAAAGTAGACCTGTCTTGCCCATTGTGACTGAAACTGACCTGCCTTTTTTTATTACCAGCATATTACAGACTGAATACCAGGATGTCATTTGTGTGACAAATGATTTTGTCTTATGAGGGGAAGTCCTTTTATGGTACGCCTATGTAGTTTGCATGCATGTTAGTATATGTTTATACAGTAACTGCAGAAGTGTTTTTTTATTATGTATTTAATATACTATTAGGAAGTCCATGCGCGTCCACCCGGCGACCATGCGCACCGCAAGCGAGCATCTTAACCACTGTGCAAAAGAGTCGGGCTCATCTTCATTCGTGGTGTTAGAGTTGTAACAGGACAGTGTGTAACACAGTGTATCACACCAATTTACCTGTTACAATGGCAACACTTTAAAAAACCCTGCAACTCTTTAACTTTACTCAGCTCTGGGTGTATGGTTTTCACGTCCTGTTTATTTATTGTACGAAAGAACACATGTGAATATGCCTGTAGTCCTCTGGGACACCCTTGAAAAACGAGATGATCAAGAGTCTATCCTGAACTGAACATTTTGAATAACTACAGAAATATATTTTGGAAACGATCCAATGTGAATGCTGTTGTCTTTTTGTTTTCAAGACTGAAATTGTCGTGATTGCGCAAGAGGGTTAAACAAGGAAAGGAAAAATGGCAGACCTTGAATCGAATCCCGAGAACGGCTTCTATGAAATGCTTCAGATTTCATTAGAAGACGGATATTTGATTCCCCAGCCTGCTCTGACATACCTTTTAGGCTCTTATATATACTTGCCTCCGGTGAGCAAACAAGGGACAACAAGTTTCACTCTGTAAGGGTTTCTATACGTTTCACCTTGATGGGCACTTTAGAAAATTGCATGATGGAAAATTAAATTAAATTGTAGAATTGCTGCTTTCCTGACTGCACCTTTTCATACTGTGCACCAATAACACCAAGTGAAACTTAATTTATTTTCCAAAAAGACCTTGAAAGCGCTAACACAACATACAAATACAGTATAGAGAGCACATGTGGCAGCACATATTATACTGTGTTTAAAGAGATACTTTTCTTAGTATTACTATAAATAATACCTTACTTATATGTTATTAAACTATGGTAACACTCTACATTGGGTCTCTAATTAATGCTTAAGATTTTAAACACTGTCAGGCTACCATGAAGATGATCCTTAAGCAGTCTGCAGAGACTTGGCTGCCAACAGCACCATTTTGTCATTGGAAAGTATATATTTTTTAGTGCTCCATTAATATACTTTAGAATATACACAGTGCATGCTCCACTGCTGTACTGTACATGAGAGCTAAACGTGTTGTTCTTATAAAAGTGATTTCAATAGGATTTTGCTGAGCTGAAAGTCAGTGTATAATAAGAGAATGCTATGTGTGGTACTGCTGGAACACAAGCTCAGTGTAATGAGGATGCATTCTGTGTTCTTAGCCCGTGATTGCTTCTTCATTCCATTACTGGAGACGTCAGGGCTAGCGGGATGTTTGGTGTTGTCGAAGAAGTTAGTATGAAAAGCAAAGACAGTTAATCGGAAGTGAAAGTGTTAGAAATAACTACACATTTTAAGAAAACCACATCCCCACCCCTCATCAAGGGGTCTGCAAATAAAGTAGAGGTGTATTGGGGGGGGGGGGGACTGGTTTAAATAATTTAGTGAGGAGGAATTGATAGGTGGGGTAAGCACCTCTCCCCCCCAAATCTTAACCTAGGCTTATAATTCTTACACTGCTGAAGCTGTTTGTAATACAGCTCAAGGGACAAAACCTCCCTACACCAGCACTGAGTCAGTATATAAAATTCAACAGCCTAACAGTGCTGCTATCAATGCCTCCAGCAGCAGAATTCCTCCACAGTGTTCCACAGCAATGTTCCAGCACTGCAGCACTGAGACCAAACTAACTAACTGCCCCCCACCCCCGCAGGTCAATCCTTGTCAGTCTTTCTCACTCTCTTAGCAATGAATTCCACGAAAAAAAAACCCTGCAGCATCCAATGGGGTAAGCTCAGGTCTACCAGCCGTTCCGGTGGTCTGGAGCACGATCTGAGATTCCTGGGAGAAAAGCTGTAGGAGAGCAAATGAATTGAGGTTATATTTAGACAGCAGGCAGGTCATTATGTGCGGTCTGCAGTGAGCTGTTCTCCTAACCTCCCCACAGCGTTGCCACCCACTGTGCTTGTGAACCACGGTGTTCGGGTGAAATAAAGAGAATTTCATTCAAGCACTCCTGGCCAGCCCCTAGTGTTTGTTTTGATACACTAGTGATTGGTGATAAGTGTTTATTAGATTCAGTGAAGCAGATTTTACAAAAGGAAAATGAGTTACCTTGTGTATCTATTTTACTTAAGGCAGTTAAGTGAAGCTGAATTGCAGCTTGATTCTTTCTAGGTGTCCCATGGGTGCAACTGGCAATTAGCTGCCAGAACAATCCTCATTGCTGCAGGTTACATTTTCACTTCTTGCATTTTCAAATCGGTAAAGGATTCCAGGGTGAAACTGAGGTGGCACCATTTACATCACTTCAACATGGGCCAAGAAAAACATGTCTCCTTTATTTCTTTGTTGCAAAGTGAGCAGCTAAGAGGATTAAATTGACTAAATTCCAAATGTGTTTCAATGATTTAAAAAAAAAAAAAAAAAAACCCTGTCAGTGGTACCGAAGAATGCAAATGTAATGCTCTTTGCAAAACGTTCACTTTTAAATCAAAGTGCAATGATAATTTAAAACAAGGACAGCCTCAAGAGAAGATACAGCAGAGAAAAAAAAGATAAATGAAAATGTTTTGGTGTGATGACTTCCATTTGAATTATATATGTATATATATATATATAAAGCTAATTTTGATCTGCATGGGTAGTTTCAGCAAACTATAGACCTGTTTCTTAGAAAAATGTGCTCAGCTGCTGTTCAAAAAGGAACTCGCGTGTGATGGATCTTCTAATAACAAAGTTTGTATTAATGTCATCTCTTAATTAAAGGCTGCAGAGCACACTCAGTGTTTATAGGAAACACATTGATTTACCTTTGCTGTATCCTGTGTGCAGTATTTTGCAGCAATAAACTGTTAGACATACTCATGATCGTTTTGATATATTTATTCATGAGGCATGGATGTCAATGACTAAACATTAAAATAGTTGCACAAATGAATCTCCAACTAAAACATGTTCATCATGTTTCAGGATAAGGGATCTGGATCAGTGCCCCAGGCTGCATGGGCAGTAACCAGCAACACTGTTCTGGTACAGAAGACTGCTCAAACACAGACCTAGAGCCCCACGCAATCCTGCCGCCATGAGAGTGGAACAGAGTGGAGCCGTTATTTTATTCCACTTGTGCTGCTCTGCTCAGCATGAGTGCTCTCTCCAGCCAAGAAAGGAATCATTTTTAAAGTGACTGAGACTGTTGATGATTTCGGGACGTGGTTGTTTATTTTTTGTCACAGCTTGCGAATGGCAGATTCTTATCTATTTTTAATATATCTGGTCGTCCCACCTGCCAGTTTTGTGGAAGATCCTCCAAACATGTGCTATGTACTTACACATATCATGCAAAACAATTAACACATTATAAACAATTAACACATTTTAAGTACATTGTAACTTTGCATAATAACATTGTAATTGTGCATAAGTACACATGTATTTAATAGGCAACTTCTATGTAAATACACAGTAATTAGAGAAGCTTAATGTAAATTGTTACCTTCAATTGTACTGCCAAAAATACATACAGTGCTATTTTTCAGTAGGGAAAAACTGAATGATTTACAACAGTAAAATATTGATATGGGAGCTTTATGAGGCTTGACACTTGTAAACTACAAGCACAGAACATTGTATATTTTCAGTTGGATATGAAACCCAAGGTGCGATGACTGACATCCCAAGTCATTCCTCAAGAAATTGCTTAACTAAGATTTCCAGATGGCAATGTACAATCTTGTTGTGAAAGCGTGCAGATGTTCTGAACTACTAATCACAGACCTGATGAAACATTTCCATTGTCATCCTAAGGTATTATAGTATGAATGCCTCTTTCCCACTAATACAAATCAACAGTCCTTTTATTGTGTTTCTGTACCGTTATACCCATCACAGAGATTGCTTTGGAAGTGGTTGTTTTTCGACGATCTCATCAAAGCTGAATGAGCCAGGTGAATCCTTCCATTCTTTATTTTTTTGCACTTGACCCCACTTCATATAGTATATAAATCATCCCTTGCTTGAATCTGCAGCACCTTACATTGTACTATACTTTTACCAGGGTATACGTCACCTAACCCAGATTCACACTGCCCCACAAAATCTGGAAGGACCCAAGAGCTCGATTATGAATGGGTTTTCTCCCTAGCTAGCTCCAGTTCAAGTGACTCCATGCAGCACTGCCTCTGCAAGCTGAGTAATTTGGGAGCTCTCCTAATCTCGTGGTAGTTCTTGCTCTGGTGGTTACAGATCACTCACCTGATTTATCTCTTTCTATGGGTCAAGAAGCTGAATCTCACCAGAGTACCAACACAAGGCGAGTTCTGTGCTTCTCAAAGTGTCATTCTGGTAAATGCATTGCCTGCTGTGCTACAGTGCAGTAGGTTTTAAAGCAGTGTAACAGACTGTGCTGATAAAAACAAAGCAAATGCATGTAGCCACAAAACAATCTAACACAAGACATCTTGAATCCATTAAAATCCTAAGTTGGTAAACATGTCAAGATTCAGTGAGTTTTGATTCTGTTTTGATCACACACCATTTCTCCTCTTTCTCAGCTGTGCACTCTTATTAGATCCTGGTCACAGGCTTTAGCCCAGTGAACTCTGTCTTAAAACCAGGGCAATGCATTTATCTGTGCAGTGGTGAATGCATTACAAGTGTGTTAGCTAAAGAGAGCCTTGAGGTCCTTGTTACGGATCCCAATAAATGGGGCTGCTCTGTACAGATTGATTCCACACAGATAAACACACCAATCAGGGGGCATTGCAGAGCTTCCAGGAGCCAGACAGCCCAGTTGCAACAGAAAGAGCACAGGCTGTGTTTTTAATCAATAAAGTCTCCACCAGGGAGAACACAATTGGTGAGTGTGAGTGTGTACATGGATGGGTGTACATAGGAATATAATTTAAAGAGGTTAGCAGCAATTGACATTTCAGTTATATCGTCTACTGTTGACCCTGGTTTCTGGCTGGTCCAATAGTTGACAAGGCAGTGTTTGATTATATAGACAACATTGAGCTACTTTATTACTATTGATTACTGGTGGCTCAAAATCTCAATCCTACGGGATCTCCAAGTGGCTGATCTGGTAAAAGCACGGCCACAGGTTAGGGAACCAAATCAGCAGGGACTGTTTTTCCTCATTGCACTACAGCAGACCCTACTGGCCAGGTGCCTGGTAAACTCAGACAGACACCTGCAGGGCTGGCCTTTGTCCTCCAGAGGCCAGTAGCTCACTGACACCTGCTCTCAAGTTCCTGGGTGTGAAAGAGGAAATTGGCTTGGCTGTGAGATTGGAGGACTCTCACTGAATTTTCAGTTCTCCTGAGCTGTGTGGGGAATTGCTACAGTGATGGAAAGAATTTGACATTCAAAACTGAGGAGAAAATTATGGGTAAAAATTGGACAATCTAAGTTAACAAAGAGTAACAGTCTTCATCATTTTTTGAAATGAGTACTGAATCACTTAGTCTTGAAAATCAAGTGTTTAAAGATTAAAAAGGACATCGATCCACTTGCAGCTACACCAGTTCAATCCTCGCTATCAAGTATTAAGCAGCTAGGACATTAACACAGTGAGCTAATAAGTCCTCTGACATATGCCTGGGATGCATTTCACAAAGTGGCAAGGTTTTCAGCAGTGGTTGTAACTGCAGTGCTGTGGGTTGGTGGGTTGAGGCTGGGAGAGGGTTAGATGGTGCAAGCAGAACATATGGAAGCTGAGTTCAGGACAGTCCTTGCTGTAATGCTTTGGCAGCCTTTCCAATACACACATTATTGGTTGATTGATGCTCAAGGGTTCTAAACGATTCATTGCAGACACAACAGACCCTGATTCGCTGCAGTATTTTAGATGCTCACAGATTTGACAGGTAAAACAACCTGCATTAAAGACCAGAGAAGAAGAAGCACTGGTCTATAGCTATGCTCCCTAGAGCACCAATTATAAAAAGATATTTGCCTGTGCTGAATGTAAGGATAACCTTTTGAAGAAAAACTGTTTCTTGCAATATGCAGTGTTTCTGACATTCCCAGTTTATTGTGACTTTGGATGCATTCCAAAAAATGGTTTAATGTAGCTTCTGTCACTTTTGGAAGGATTTATTTTTATGAATTGTTACATTCATAGTGGCAAAACTTCCCAATCTCTCTTGGGAAACTACGTGTCCAGCTGATTTATTTTCTCTCTGATCTTTTTGTTTAAACTATTAGTTACACAGCACACTGTGCTGTAGATTTAATCCAAATGGATTTGGACTTGCAAAAAATAAACACACAATTTCTTATACTGACATATTCTAATGTATACATTATATAAGACATGGTAAACATATTCATAGTAGAGAGTCCAAGTTGAAAAAGTTGTGCGCTGACTCTTAAAATGTTCATCAATGCCATTATAGCAGCGCTTTTACCACACTCACTTCTAAATGGATTTCTTTATAGGAGTTGTAATGGGCTCTTCCATTCTATTAGTCTCATTCACAGCTAATGTATTACTAATATGAACAGAGACACGGAGAAACCAAAGAATGCTAAACTAAGTAGCTGTCTCTGCAAATACCTTTAAGAGAGTTGATGAGAAAAATTACAATTTTTTTTTTTTTTTGCTTTTGTTTACTGACGTTCCTGGAATACAAATAAGAGGGCAGATGTGCTGGAGATGTGTTTTGTTTTGCAGTAATGTAAACTACTTAAGCCAGTGTTCCATTGCAAATACATTACTGACAGGCATCAATGAACTTTACTAGCTAATGTGACTGAGTGGAAAGTTTCTTTTATAATGCAAGAGAGACAGACAGAGAGAGAAAGCAAGAGAGCAATGTATCATTTGTACCAGTCTTGCATGTTGCTGTCAGTTGATGGTTTCCCATGCATGGAACAGCCTTACAGTACCTGACTCATTAGAAGTTAGAGAGTGCTTTGTCTATAGTGCTTGGTTAAGTACACTTACTTTTGTGCCCGGTTGTTTCACACCAGTTTATAATGCTCAAATATGTTCCATCACGACAGCAACTCCCCACAGCAGCTCAGGAGAAGTAAAGGTCAGCATGTCATCAATCCCAGGCCTCCTCTGATCCCGCTGTGAAGCCAGTCATCATTTTACATCCAGTAACTTTGTGTAATGAATCCCTCATAGCTAATGAAGATTTAATAGTACTGACATCAGCATAAGACACCCGTGCTCACTGTACCTCTCGGCCACAGAGCTTGCTCTTTTGTTGAATTATATGGTTTGCGGTTCGCATCCAGACCTTGCCTTTTCATTTAGTTCACTGGACTGAGATACCATTTCACTACAGTAGCACCCTATGGGAAGAATCCTGACCACTGTGGTTGAAAGCATCTATGCAGGCTAGCGTGGCACGTGATTCATTTCAGTGTGTTGAGATTCCAATTCATTACATTTCTCGGTGAACAAAGACAAGTCTTGCAAGTGTGCTTATCGGGTGCCTGGCCAGTAGTGGCTATTATAGGGGAGGAAACTTTGACAACTTACACTCCCCTGACTGTATGACGTGCCCTGCAAACCTGGCCAATTCCTACAGATTGCTGATCACAAGTTCTGCAGGATGCTGACTCTGTAAGGACTAGACTTTCTGACCTGACATCAGCATTCCATCTTTAAAAAAATCATTAAAATCACCCTTGAAAGCCTATCTGAAGGTTGAACACCCCCACTGGAAGCACTGAAGAGTTTGCATTACAAACCCATGGCATTGAACACATGTGTATTGAAATACACCCTGACCCATCCAGGACCCAACAGGAACAACATGGATTTAATAAAGTCAAGGATAATCAACTTGTCTTGACCTGTTCAAAAAGCTGAAGAATGCCTATTCAAATATAACCATTGCAGCACAGCATGCCATAGCACCACAATGCATGTTAAAATCAATAACTGAGTGTATTATTGTGTGTGCTAGATTCATTAAGGAATCAATGCCCCTGTACTCTGTTAAACCATAAGCAGAAAGCTCTTTGATCCGGACTGAAACTGCCACCACTGGTGTATCGAGTTGTATTGTTATTCCATCAAGCATCATTGCACACTCCAGCGAATTACAGAACTCTCTAAATAACACATTAAGCCATTTACCACCCAGAGTTACTCAACGTGCATTATGTTGTAAAGATACATTTGAAGTGTGAACTTTAAGCCCTGCTTCGTGACTTGCTGTTTATCAACCAGCCAGGCATGTTATTAAACTGGACAACAAAATGCCATTGTATTGGAGAGCAGTGACACTGCCGCTGAAATCGAACACATGTGGGTGAGATTGGGTTATAGGTCAAGTCAGATAATAAACACACATTAAATCAGCTCACAAACAAGCACATACATGAATGCATGGATACACAAACATTACACTACCATATCGAAATATTCATAAAACAAATACATAATGATAGAACACGTATACAAAATAAAGAAACGAATTAATACATTAAAAAAAAAACCTCTGCCCGATTTTCCACCTTGGACAAGTTGCCCGTGTAATACATTTACTATGGGGAGGGCAATTGGCCTGCGATAAGCTCCAGTCACTATAAGTGCAGAGTGCTGAAAATTTGGACAGCTCCCTGCAAGTGAAATGGCTTGTTATTGTTAATTCACAGTCTGGCTGCTGTCGCCACAGTCGGGGGATATGTTAGGAGAGTGGCTGAAGGTAAGACTAGCTAACCAGCAGCGCGTGTCCTTCGCCTTAGGATAACGTTTTTAAAAAGCACACCGAACGACACACGGGGCACACAGAGCAAGCGCTGGCCCTGAACGTGAACACACCTGCGCGTCCGATAACCGCATACAATCTCATTAGTACCCGGTGAGTACAGAGCTTCTACTGGGAGACGGAGAGGCTCCAAGCCTCTGTCGGTGAAGCGGAGCAGCACTTTATCGTTCATTAACTAACCGCGTTCCTTAAAACATCGAGAGAAATATCAACTGTACACCCGGTGATATAAGATTTAGGGACACATTCTTCAAAATGTAATCATTGTTATATTAAAAAAATTAAATAAAAAAAAGATGTTTATTATATATATATATATATATATATATATATATATATATATATAAATATTAATAAGTATAGTATATATATAATATAATATATATATAATTATTTATAAGACGCCATCCATAAGTAAAATGCTGGGTTTAACGGATTTCTGGCCTGAAGTCAAAAATTAAGTCATAGGGTCATTAAGGGCATAGGATTAATTCATCATATGTTAGAGAAACTCAGTTAAAAGCATTAATGTTTAAACAGAAGAGTCAGTATATATAAAACTGAATTGACTGAAAACGGCACAGAACAGCCGTTATCTGCACAAGCAGGTTTACATCAAATAGTCTGTCCTCTATATTTTTTTTCCCTTTTCTTAATCCTGTTTTATACTTGGGGGGACGGGGGGGACGGGGGGGACGACAAACCTTACTGTACAGACAGTACAGAAAAAATATACACCGATTACTCTAAGTGCCTAAGAAGCAGCCTGCTGTGTGAGGTAGCTCTCCTGTGCGTCTTCGAGTCTGTGTTAACATCTTCAAACAGCGGTCAGGTTATGCTGAAGGAGCAGGACGCTTAACAATGCCTCGGAGGTTGTCGTCGTAAAAAAAAAAAAAAAAAAAACAGAAGACATTATAAAATCTCCAAGGTATGGTTTAACTATTACGTGTACACACGTCCTCTGAATTGGACAGAGTGCATGACGTAGAAAAAAAGACCTCACAGCTTCAGCTACATCTGGAATGTTGCAGCGAGCTCCATCCCTGACAGCTAGGTTCAATTAAAGAAGCGTGGAGACATTAAGAATCCGCAACTAAAAATGTCCAAGAGTCTTAATTAAAAACATCTCGCTGATTTAAGAAGGTCTCTCGGAGAAAACAGGTGGAGAGAAGTTCATTCAATATCTGTCACATACACACACAAACGCTCACACACAAACGCTCACACACACACACACACACACACACACTGGCATGATATCTCTGTCTATTCTACAATGAACATAATGGATGTCTATTTCCTTTTGAGAGTGGCTGGATACATCGGAGGCTTCTGGTAGGTCTATTAAATATTTGTTCTTAGAAAGGTCTTTTATGTTTTTAATGTCATAAACACTATCAAACGCTATGTATTTAATTGACATTAGCATTGCAATGTAAAAATAAAGTGGAGATGTACTTCCATCCATTTGAAAAAAAAATATTTCTTACGGTTATTATCTGTCTGTAAAATATCATTTTTATAGAGTAAAACGTTTTATTGTGTTAAACATATTGTATTCGGTAATACTGCAAGACAATTGAATTTATTTCAAACTATAACAACTTGTTGCCAGCGGTTCCATATTTGCAACTTTCCTTTATTCTCATACTGTTTTGGCACCTAATTAGATATTATGCATATTTATATAATAATAATAATAATAATAATAATAATAATAATAATAATAATAATAATAATAATAATAAAGTTTTGGTTGAAAGTTTAAATACTGGGATAATTGCTTGAATTTGAAAACAATCGAATTGAAATTAAAAAGAATCGGGAATACATAATTAACAATATTCTAAAATAGTCTGTATCAGCAGATAGAAAAATAAAACTTGTAAACTTGCCAAACAAATCTGATTATTTATCTTACATAACTTGATGCTTTCCACATAATTGTAATACCAGTCGTTCAGTTGGTAGAGGCTCCTTTCTGTAGTGTGTTTGTATTGGTTGCATAGCAGTTCAGTTCACATGGAATGTTTAACAGGGGGCTCTGTGGTGTCCAGTCGCCTATATTTGAGAGATGACTAGTCGAAACAATTGCAGTATAGGAATTGCTAACAGTATGATCTGGTTCCAGATTGCTAATTTATTATAAAGTATGGACGTGTCTGTTCACATTTGCCTGTCAAATAATAATAATTATAATTAAAAAAACAGAATGGTGAATGTTAATGAAAGCGACTTTCTACATGTTCGCCTGTGTTTATCGCAGTGCTATAAAAGCACAAATTTGGGTTTGACACAAGGAGGGCAAGCTTCATAATAACAAGAGCCCAGCTGGTAACTGCACACATGGAAACGTTCAAAGATGGGTTTCACATTGGTGGCAACTTTAAAGTGCTCAACTAACTCTACTAAAGATCATTAGGCTGCATTCAATGAGAATAAACACAATCATTCATTTGTGTGAGTGTGTGGTGTGTGTGTGTGTGTGTGTGTGTGTGTGTGTGTGTGTGTGTGAGGAGGGGCAGTAATGGGTTATTTGTTTTTTAACAATGTCTGCTAAAGTAAAATGCTAACCAATGCATTGATTGCCAGTGACAGGGCTGGATTCTATTGTTCACATGAAGATATATTATAAGGCTCATGGTCTGTTGTATTAAGCTATTGTAATTGAACTGCTGAAAACAGAATGACCTGTGCCTCAAAATGGTGCCTGGGCAAAAAAAACCCCAAAAAAACAAACAAACAAAAAAAACACAACAAAGATAAATGATATAAATACCTGACACATGTCCTTATGATAATTGAGGTCTAGGCTTGAAAGAGGGCTTTTGTTGTGTAGTGTGGTGTGAAATGGAATTCACCCCTATCACAAAACTGACAAGAATCCCATCCTTTGACTTCAGGCACAAAACTAAGCAAAATCCATATGCTCCTGGAAAAAGTTTAACAGAATTCTTCTTAGGTCAGTTGAAAATGTAATTTACAGTGAAAACAATGAGGACATATATTATGCATTAATATCATTATTAAATGTGAGCTTTCTTGAGATTCTTGCCACCTGGTTTAAAACATATTGCCAGATATTTAAAACAGTAGGACTCTCTGGAGAACCCCTTTTCCAACTGTAATCTGTCTGGCCTTATACCCCTCTACCCCTCTCTACATCACACTTACATTTTTGCATATATCTGCAGCATGCTTGAAACATGATATTAACATTTTTTATGTTTAAGTTATTAAAAATATCAGATTCTAGAGACACAGTATAGGGGATGTCTGCCTCTCTGTACATCCGTGCATCTCTATGTCACACATTTTCCATACTGTATATATTATCAAATTGTGACTAAACATTTCATTGCATTTCTGATTCTGTACGATTTGTTACATACTGTTGACTTATGTCACGATCTTCTACTTCTTCATCGTAGTGAGAGCTGGGAATTTGAATTCTGGATGTGACTGACGCACTTATTTATAGATTAGAGCATGGAACAGAGAAGACATCTGCAGTCATGCAAAGCCAATGTTATTATGGTCTTCGTCTAGCTCATAGACCACATGCATTGGCTATTATACAGGCTATTATACAACCCACAAGGCTTGAAGATGAATGTCTTACTAAGCTTTATAGTGGAGAGGCAGGCTGATGTCAGTGAAAGATGAACGTCTTACTAAGCTCTATAGTGGAGAAGCAGGCTGATGTCTGCGTTATTAACTCATGAGCTGCTAGGAGGAGATTCATTACAGGTTCATTGAGGATACTAGCAATGCAAATTATAAATGATGGGAAGACCGGTTACTGGACATTATGTTTGTAAGGTAAGGAAATGAACCATTCTACCAGTTAACTGCTTTCCCTTCAATTAGGGAAATGGGCCTCCAGCAGCGCGGTATTTAATGTTAGATTTAGAAATGTTACATTCTTCAATTTTTGTCAGTTTTTCATTATGTATCTAGAAAACTACAAAATGCTATGTCATTCAATATACTAACATAACATTATTCAGCAGGTCTCATTCAACTTTACGATGCAAAGTCAGTTAATTCTATAGAGTGATGCAAAATGTTTCTCCATAGCCATACTCTAATTTTGTTAACCGCAAAAGATAAGTCTAAAAGTAATCCCTCAAATTACATACATTCAGCTTGTGTTCTGATTCTTTTTTTTAAAGAAAATGAATTTGGTACTTCATGGGTTAATATAAATGATGGTGTTTTAGCAGGTTGGCAGGTAGATAGGTAACAGGTGTTCATTTTCCCATATGCTGGGATGCACATACAATAATCTCTCCAAGAATAGTTCCAAACTGTTGTCAGAATAAATATTGGATTTTCTAGATTGAAAAAGGGAGATGATTAAGAACTTAAACACAGCAATCTTTCAGAAAATGCACTGTCAATATCAGTAGCCTCTGGGATAATTGAAAGAAAATGGGCTGGATTCTCAAAGCTATTTGCTCCAAATTGTTATTTACGTGATTTTTATCTGAAAAGAATAATAAAAAAAAAAACAAAACAACAAAAAACAAAACACTGCTATGATTCTAAAACAAAAAAGAAACAACTTAGGACTAATTTTAAGTTCCCGAGTTAAAAAGCCTTAGTTGTTTATATCTGGTTTGGTAGCTTTATTGGGGGTGCTAATGATAATTTGGAGTAACTGGTTTTGAGAATCCAGCGCTGTGTGTTTTAGTGCCCACGTTAAAGAGATTTTACAGGGGTAAAATGTTGCTGATTTTTTCTATGTCGAATTCAGTGCTAAGCGCACTAATTCCCCTAATCAGAAATTCACAAGCACAGTACGTTTCACTCACATGCAGAAGACGCTGCAGCGCGTATTTAATTGCGTATTGTGACAGGGACCTGCTCGTCGCGTGGAGGATTACAAGAATATTTGCTAGCAGTAAGACTTACACTAGGATTGAGAAAGTTTCATTTGCTGTACAAGAAGTGGTTTTATTATCAGACGTCCTTAGAGACAGCACCGCACTGTCACTGAGTTACATTGCATTCAGCTGCTAGTTATTTTGTATGTTAATGTGTTTCTGTGGAACTGAGGAAGAGGCTGTATTTGCTTAGCTGTGTGCTACATTAAGCTGAAAATGAGATCTTTAAAAATACAAACTGTGTTTCCTCACTATGCTCCCCCTGGCAAAGTCTTTCCTGTAACACCCCTTCCCTTCATTTTGCCTTCATATAATCCACTGAGGGATATTTTCCATTTAAATTGTAAACCCCCACACCCCCAGTTTTGGTTCTTTGTTATTCTATTATGAAACCATTACATTGTGCCAACCATTGAGCTTCATTGCTGCAGAATAACAATTCCAGCTGGGTGATACATGTAGGGAAATCACAGCTGAGTGCGTTTCTGGTCTTCACTATGCACCACTACACCTTGAAACATCTGCTGCTGTTGCATTCATGGGAATGCTATTAGCTGCATGGAAGAGAATGGGTGAATCATCATTTAGATTTGGTTTAGTTGTACCTTTTGTTTATTTAAAGAGACAGCGTAGCTTTGTGGTTCAATCTAAAGATTTACAATTGAGGCATCTGATTTCTAGAAGTGAAGTTCTCTCCCATAGAAGTAGTGTAGAGGCAGTGATCATTAACCAGTCACTGCTATGACTAAAAGAGAGAGTTATTTTGCATATTTTTACACAAATAAGAGTGAGCAGATTATTGTGATCAATCCCTGAAACTGTGCCAGCTGACTCTGGCTTTAAAAGACAAATTATGTTCAGTTCTGTTTTTCCTTCTCCATTGTAAGGAGCTGTATGCTGTGTTGTGTGTGGATTATCTAAATAAAAGCATGTTAATGTCAGCTGTCTGTATTTCACAGGTCCAGTTGGAGAAAAGGTTGTTCAATTCTGATAAAACTTGCTAATGACCTTCTTAGCACAGGTTACTGGATTATCTGTGGGTGTCAGTCTGTCACATCTACATACACAGTACCAAGACTTTGTCAGGAATTCAGTCAAATGCCTCCAGGCATAGTGTGTATGTCACCCTCTAGAACTTTCAACCTCAGAAAATATATAGTTGCAATTAAATATCAGCCCCTGAGCACATACTGTATCTGTGCCATTGAAGAGAATTAGTAAAGATAATGCAGTTCATTGGTACACCATGCCTGCTTGAAAATAAAACATTTGTACTCAATAACCCAGTTTCTCTTGCTTCATCTTCACAGCTCCGGGCTCTTTGGTTGCTATTAGTCCCTGTCGCATCAATTTGTTACATCCTGCCCCCCCTCCCTTGATCAGCCACAATGGAGAGCCTAAGTGAGCTTCAGAACCCGCTCCTGGACAAAACCAGCAACCATGTCAAGGGCAATTACAGCTACCAGGGAGACTTCCCCAGCAGTCAGTACCAGGAAAACATTTTCAACTACTTTGTGAGTGGCTCTAACAAAGCCAAGGCACAGCAGCTACTGGATGCCACGTCCTTGCACCTCGCTGTGGAGGCCTTGTACCGGCCGAACTTCATTCTGTACAAGGAGGACGCCAACGACAAAAACAAGGATTACAAGAGCCAATGTTGCGAGACCACCTTCACGGAGAAGAAGGACCAGGCTGCCGGAAGCGCAGAGGACCCAGAGGAGAAACTCGTGGACCTGGGTGAAAACGATGTTAAAATCCAAACAGTGTCTTACGAGGTGGAGGAAGAGGAGTATCGTGAGTATGAGGTAGGTTTAGGGCATGTCTTTCAATACCCTTTCTGTGGTCTTCTGGCATGCTTTCTTCTTTTAAGTAAACCATGCAGTGATTTCAATGTCCATATTTTCAAAGTGTTTACTCCAATTATATTTTGAAAAAAAACATTTATTGACAAACAACAAGTCATGTAATTGAAGGTCTCTTAAGCACTCTAAAGTTAATTGTTGCTCAGTTTTGTACTTTAGTGATGAAGTTTCATCTTTTTTGTAATTAAAGACTGGAGTAAACTAGATGATCAGATCTTTTCTACAGTAAACACCATCCTATACACTAAGAGGGGTATTCAATTGATGTTTACAGTGGAGAAATGTAATACCACTGCCATTCAGATCAATAAAAAAAATACTGCCTGAAGTTGCATGTCATTACAGAAATAGACTAATTAGGCTTGCTTGCACTAGGAGAGATGTTAGCTGCCATAAAATAGTAGTTTTGCATGATTTCAGTGGCAATCTGTCAGACTCTTTACCAATCATGGTTCGCAACACTTCGCTGTGGTTTTAGAAGGACCAGTGTGTGGCATTGGAAACAAATGATTCAACAGTCATCGGATAAAGACTGTTCAAGTAAAAGACAAGATCTGTTTGTTTTTTTATTCATGGAAAAACATTTTGTCTGATAGCCCGCCAATGGCAAAATTTTTCCAACAAATCTCAGGTACCGTTCAGAAGTATTCTAGTGTTTGTATCCACCACACTTTCTTCTTCCTAGGTCAAAAAGACATGACACCCAGTTTCTGATTAGCGTCTTTAACCTATTGTACAGTACCTGTCAAATATGGATTCCCTGGAAGCTGAGCTGGTATTAAAAATTCAGGACTTTGTTACAAAGTTAGTCAAACAGCACTGCATTCATTTCAGTGCCCGAGTGCAATTCTAGTCAGCTTGCTGTGCTCTGGGGAATCAGTTAGAAGAATGCCATGCAGTATTTACAGCTTTTTTTTTACATCCACGGATAAATAAAAAAATGCTATTGTTACCTGAATAAAATGATATGATGCAATTGAGGGTTGGAACCATACAGTAACAATACACTGTCCATATATTTTTGGCATATTTGAAGTACAATTTTCAATACATAGTTGATGTCACCGAGATATATTTCTATTTCAAATAGGACTGATCGCAATGCATTAGCTGTCTTATAGAGCTGGTTTTCAGATGTTGCTGTCCCTTCACATTTGTAAGAGGAATGCTATTCTGTATAGAGGCTGATCAGACACACACACAGAGTGACAGGGGATGACTCTCCTGAGTGCTGGGCTGTGAAATTGGAAGAGAGTGGAAACCTGCTCACAAGAGGCAACTGCAGCCAGACCGGCTAAATACATAACGGATGAAAAGCACTCTAGAGGTTCGGATAGCATGATCCAACCCAGACAAAACAAATATTTTTCATTTGGAGATAGGGTTACCATATGACTCACATATACATGATGACAGCTGAGGACAGTTCAGGCTTTTCAACGCACACCCCAGTGCATTCTGGTAAGTGTAGTCCTACTGTGAAAGGAAAAGGCTCAACTGTGTGCATGGAGTTATATGGTAACCCTATTTGGAGATAATTTCCTTGTATAAAAGCATCCCATAATAAAAGCATAGCAAAGTGTAATGAAGCACAGTGTGCAATCAATTAACTGAATTAACTGTATTTATTGTTTTCATTCAAAACTAAAATCAGCTGTGGAGAGCTATTATTTGATTCAGTAGGTATTCCCTAGTAAAGTTTGAACTACAGAGATGGAAATAAGACTCCCATTGCACAGAAGCTTGATCCATTCCTGGTTTTACTGAGTTTAATAAGACACAGCTGAGCTTGTTACTTACACACAGTGACTCATCAAGCTTGTATTGACACTGCTTTGCAATAGGAGTCTTATTGCCATCCCTGAACCACCTTGGAATGAAGTGGCCAAAACCCTGCCTAGGATATACTGAACAATAATATTTGCCCAGGAAATGCATGTTAGTGTTAGAGATGACAGCCTCAGACCAATGCTGTACCAGGCAAGGTGAGTTACTGACTCTTGACACCTGTTATTGTGTCAATAGAACATGCTGCTTGAGGCAAAGTGATTGATACTAATGCCGGTATCCACAGTGACATGACGTCCTGTAACAAGTGCTTTTGAGTTAGAGAGCCAGAGACACCTCTTTTTAATTTGGCATTCAAAGTCACCTTTGCTTTCCTGTCAGAGAGTGGCAAGATGAAAGGATGGGGAAATCTTTCATCTTCATCTGTATATGCCATTGAAAAGAGCAGAGTGCACCCCACGCTCGTAGTATACAGTGATGTCGTGTTGGAAAAGAAGCCGTCTATAGATGTTATACCCCAGCCTCCGACATGCTGTTTAGGGTCCCTGTTGTGATAAACTTGGATTCAAGTGCTAGAGAACAGTCCTTGGACTTGCTGTTGCTGTGTACCACACACCGTTCTGATATTTGAATCAACTAGCAGATAGCTCTCCAAAGTCATTTCACTGCCCACCAGTACTATCCAATGAAGAGTCCTGAATGTACCAGGGCTGAGGCCGAGCGCAAACCAAACTCTGCATGCAAGCATCTTAAACACTGCACCATACAGCACTGCCCTTACATGAGGATGAAACTGCGGGATTGCAGCACACTGCTTTGTGAATATAATAACCCTAACAGCCTGGCCTCACTTTATATCTTTATCTGCGTCTGAATTTGAGCCTTCGCTAAGCTATAACTGAATCCGCATAGAAGGCATCACCCTGTACCAGGCATCATGCTGTCTAGATAACTATCTCTCTGTGCTCTTTAATAGCAGCTCAGTAATAAGTGCGCTGTGGTTCATGAGCGCTCAGGGAGACAGTCGTCCCCCTAAACTCTTACAGCGTATTTTGTTTATCCAGTTTGAGAGAGCACAATCATACATGAGGCTTCTCTTTTTGGGGTATAATATATGCTTCAAAGCTGGGATGAATTTATCATATTGCTAATTATAGTTAGAATTATAGCGGAAAATGGTCTCCCTGTCGTACTGTCATTATCCTTGAAGCTGATCTTCCCAATTAATTCCCAGCTGACATTAAGAATTAGTCTTGGTACAGTAAGACTGAATTATTGCAATACAGACTCAGAGGTGGGTACAATTAGAAGGGGGGCTTTTAAGGGATGCAAATAGCTGGTAAAATTCTTCCCTGTCCGAACGAATTACTGTTTGCTAAAGTCACGGAGCTGTGTGCGATTTAAAAGGGTCTTCGTTGAGATCGAGACTGACCTAGCTTTCTTAACACATCAGAAGAAATTGCTTGAAATGCAGAGGAATTCTAAGAAATGTAAAATTCACAGGCAACTCAGTAAACAAAACAGATGGGCAAGATTAGCCAATACAGGTGTGCAGTGTTGTACACGGAAGCCAAGCATAATGAAGCATTGGCTTTATAATTCTATAGCATTATAGAATGGAAATCAGGGGCAAGGCTGGTCTTTATTGATAATTCAACAAAAAGCAGGAGAACGTTACAAGAGAAAAGTACAAAATAGTAAGGGGTTACAGAGAGCTGTACTGTGAAAGACACGATTAATAGTCATTGAAACGGCTCAATCTTTTTCATTATTCTCTTAATAATGGGTGATAACAAGTCCCTCTGTTTTTTTAGCTGATCAGAAACCTGTGCGGTTTACAGTTGGAAATAATGAGATCTTTTGATGGATATGACAGGCGAGGGAGCGTGAAACAGAACAAAAGCATTATTGATAAAGTAAGGTTCTGGGTAACAGGATAGAGGCACTTCTGTACATAATTATGTGATGCATGTATTCTTGCTGGAATATATTAAAAAAAAAAAACATTTTATATGAGCTGCTTAAAATAGGAAAGCAGAGGCCAATATATAATAAATATTACCCAGGATTTCCCATATACATATGGTATAGAAATGGGAACCTCATAAGCAGGCTATTGCGGTACAACAGTACGACTGCAAAGAGCACCTGATAGCCCTGACTGTGCACGGCTTTTATAATGGTCTGCTATCCTATAGAGCTGCAGCAGCTTTCAATGAAAATCTGTGCATGAATGGGCTTCTTCACACCTTGGTATAAATTTCTAATTGGCTGGTGAGCTATTGCAGCTTTTGCAGCTTTTGCAGCTTTTGAAGCTTTTGCAGCTTTTGCAGTTACTAATGCTGGGTCTGGCCAGAGAGAATGTTGGAGCCTGACTTTCCTGTTGGCTTCATTTCTTTCACACTGAGAACATCATTTTCCATTTATCTCCTTCCTAGTGCCTGGGCTTCATTGAGTCAATAGTACCAAATTGTGGTAGGTGATTTATTTATCCACACTAGACACTGGTGCAGCACAGTTCTTGTAGCTTTGTTCTTTGGTTATACTCAGGAATTGGTTTCTGTGGCCCCTGAGATACTACTGCAGGTACATCCATAAATGTTACACTTAGGATTAATTAATTACCTCGATTTTGTTTGTCGATACTTATACAAATAAAAATATATAATATAATAATATGAATAATAATAATAATAATTATATAACAAAGTTGTAAAAAAGGACAGCGGAGTGCTTCTGTTCACGTGAGACAAAGTTTCCATCAGTGTCAAGTGTTCTGCAGCTACCGTCGATGGAATAGGTCGTCCCCATCCAGCCGAAGTACGACCTTCATGCTGTCCCTGTACTGTTCCCGTCTAACTCACCGGAAAGTGTAGCAGTACATCGAGTGATGCGAACAGTAACAGTTCATTGTCTATCAGATAGCGCCTCTGGGTTAAGAACAGTTCCAAGCTGAGCGTAAGGTTTTTCGCCATTAAAAAAAATTTCACCCAGTACTTATGAAACCACTGTTAAGGGTGCGACCCTGCAGCGTGTCTAGATGAGAGCGCAAGTCCAACAGGAATCAAAATAATACCACTCAAAGCATTATATTACAAAACAGCAGTGTTCAAATAAAAGCATGACATACCTCTTTTTTCCAAGCATAGCGTTTCTAAAGCAATAACATCGGCATGGGCACCAACACATTTTAAAATGTGTTTGAACCCTTGGAACAGCCAAATGACCAGAATCCCAAGCGTGTGAATTACAGCCCATGATAGTCCTTTCTACAGAGCACTCAGGACTCAGATTTGGAAATAGCTGAAGGTCAAGAGCCACTCAAAATAAAGTGATTATTTATATGAACTGAGTAGAAATATAAAGCTTGGTGCTGGCATCTAGGCTGGATTATTAACAAGCTTTATTAAAATACAACACAGTGCAATGCAATGCAATGCAATACAATACAATGCAATGCAATGCATTGCAAGGGAATGGAATGCAATGCAATGCAATCTGGTGATATATGTTATTGAGGCTGTGTGGTCCAGTGGTTAAAGTCCAGCGCTTGTAACCAGAAGGTCACTGGTTCAAATCCCAGCCTTATTTAAACGAGTATGAGTAACGAGCATTCTGCACAGCCCTATTTAAACGAGTATGAGTAACGAGCATTCTGCACAGCCCTATTTAAACGAGTATGAGTAACGAGCATTCTGCACAGCCCTATTTAAACGAGTATGAGTAACGAGCATTCTGCACAGCCCTATTTAAACGAGTATGAGTAACGAGCATTCTGCACAGCCCTATTTAAACGAGTATGAGTAACGAGCATTCTGGACAGCCCTATTTAAACGAGTATGAGTAACCAGCATTCTGTACAGCCCTATTTAAACGAGTATGAGTAACGAGCATTCTGCAGAGCCCTATTTAAACGAGTATGAGTAACGAGCATTCTGCACAGCCCTATTTAAACGAGTATGAGTAATGAGCATTCTGCACAGCCCTATTTTGTGTTGCTCTTGTATTGTATGAATTCATATGAACTATAAATAAAATATTACCATAATAACAGCAGCAGTGCTGTATAATTGCCCTGTGTCTCGTCCCCTTAGAGCGACTGTTCCAGTGACAGTGAAAGCGAAGACGACTTCATCATGATCGCCCCACGGGACCACTTAGGCCTGGCCATCTTCTCAATGCTCTGCTGCTTCTGGCCTCTTGGCATCGCAGCCTTCTACTTCTCCCAGGGGGTAAGGGCAGCCTTCTCAACTTCACTTTTATTGTACCCTGGCAGACCTTTCCTCATTGCACAGAGATTAAGAGCATGACAATAATAACTAAACATGTCTGGGTTGCACTGAGGCTGTTACAGGCCACTCCAGTCCTGGAGGGTCATTCTATACTGTGGGTTTAACAGCTATAATGAAGTTCACTGATTCAGGACATGGCTGGTGGTTTAAATGGTTCAGTTAAACAATTAACCCCTTAAGTACCAAACACAATTTTCTTTGAAAAAATCTGAACACAAGCTGTATTCATGTAATTTGATACATTCTAAATCAATAAAGAGAAAAACATTGAAATCCTTTGTTTTTGCGTCCTGTTTTGAGGACAGTCAAGTTAGACATGCCTGTAATCAGACCAATGAAATCTCATGCCGGCTATGAAGCTCAACACATAAAACTGAGCAGGAAAACACCAAGAAATGTATCATTAGTAGGCTTCAGGTTTAAGATTTACACATTAAGTACATTGTAGCTATGCAAAATAACACTGTAATTATGTGTAAGTGCACATGTATTTACTAAGCAAGTACTATGTAAATACACAGTAATTCGAGACACTTAATGCAAAGTGTTACTGAATTTAGGATAATTCCAGAATGTGCAATGGAGAAATGAAATCACCTTAAACCCAAAGTTTCAGTTTTAAAAAGAAAAGACCAGCAAAATAACCTTTTTAAAAACAAGTAGTTCATGTTCATGGTTTTGACAGGTATAGTAAATGAGTGAAGTGTGCAGCAGCTGAAGCGATGGAGTGATCTGCCCTGTGTAACACACCTGCATGGGCACATGCGACACTGAAAAAGCCATCTACCCTAAAGTGTCATTAGGAAAGCTGTGTTGTTTTCATTGTTCTCATGGATTTCCCTGTGAAATGTACCCATTGCCGTGTAATATGTAGCTCCCAGTGAAAATTCCCATTTCTGAAAGAAAATATGAATATATATATATATATATATATATATATATATATATATATATATATATATATATATATATATGTTTGAACATTGAGGAACTGAGGAACGTTGTTGTTGTTAAGAATGCTATGTGTATATAGAGAGTTCTTTTTTGCAACAATAAAAAACTATTTTTGTTGTTTTCTTCTTTCATACGGTTCATCATCTGCAAACTGTTTAATTCTCTCCTGTCAGACAGATTTGCACAAACGAAGCCCTGCCTGCACTGCTCTGCACCTGCAGACGTGTGGCTCTTGAGACCCATTGTTCTGTCCTTCCAATGGCTCAGGAGTACCTGACCAATATAAATATATGTGACGCAGCTTGCTAAATAAAGCCCATGAATCATATTCCCCCATTAAGCTCAACACTGGAGTGTATAACCATTTTAATCCTCGGTCAGTTGCCATGGTTACTAATGGCTTCTTCTGGGTTGTTTTTTTTCTTTTTGTTCTTCACCTTTGCCTTTTGACCTGCTTCTCATGTTATATAAAAAGGCTTCTTGCAATGAAAGGACCCAGTTGAGTTGTTTCTATAAATATCTCACAGCTTAGCTGCAAGGGCTCATCAAATGGATATTTCACTTCATTTGGAGCAGATGCATTATTCTGTGGGCCCTTCACTTCTTAGGAACTAAAGTGTAGCCAATATAAATCATAAACACAGATCTAAATGCTCCTTGGATGGCAGTCACTTGTATTGAGACCCCCTTCTTGAGCCAAACTAATCTAACAGGATTAACTCTAATGCCGTTCAGTAAAAACGTTTCCCAGTTGCAAAAAGTACAATTGTGTGAAAAAAAAAACCACACACACAGGGCGAAAGCAAAGATATGAACACTTTTAACAGACATCTTTGCTGCAGCAAAAGCCTTTTCCATGGCTACACATCACGTTATATACAGCAGGTGGAAAAGCAAATATCCCAGTCAGAAAAGTATAGCACAGCCTGCCAGTTTTCATTTATGTGATATACTGCTGCTGTTATGTCAAAATCAGTCACACCGATGGATGGTCTGTTCAGCTCAATAGTGGCTTGCTAGTTTCATTAGTTTCAAAGCAGAACCTCACACAGATTGAAATTGTATTTCTGTGGATTCCTCTCCTACATGGAAAATGACAAGCATTCGGGGGATGACCTACAAAAGTAACCGCCTGTATCAGCCTCCAGGCTGCCATGCGCCTACTGGGAACTTCACACGCTACCCTTGTACATTGAATATAGAATATTAACATTTTTTGCACGCATATCACTTCAATCATTTAATGCTATAACTGTCTCCCTCTTTCTTTTGCAGACCAGTAAAGCTATTTCCAAGGGAGACTTCCCCCTGGCAAGCTCAGCTTCAAGAAGAGCTCTTTTCTTGGCTGCGCTCTCCATCACCATCGGAACAGGCGTTTACGTGGGGGTCATCGTGGCTCTCATCGCTTACATGTCTAAATCAGGACATGTATAACACTAGGCCTGGGGCTGGAGTGCATCTTGAAACAGTGTATTATCATCATAAACTACAGCATGTCTTATCGGTTCCTTTACCCCACTGCCTGTCAGTATGGATTAGTGCAGTGTTCAAATTTCACCTTAACGACTGGAGACATCACAAAGTACTCCGCAAGTCTTGTTAGCGCCAACCCATTGAACTTCCTTGTTGTTTTAACGGCTCGGGACTGCAAATTTAAAAAGGTCAAAATAAAAACAATTCAGAACGTGTTCTCTTGGGGACAGTCGATGTGAAGATTGCACAAAGAAAACATGAAAAGCAAGCATTCTGAAGTGGGATTCATTGCATTGCTAGACTTAGTAAGATCACGTTTTGTATTTATGTAGGCACTGCGAATACTGTGTGTCACCTTAAAAAAACATGCCATTGCATTATTTACCTGTTAAGTGGACTTCCAAGTAAAATATAGGAACATCTCTTTCGGCATATTCTAAGTACAGGAACTTTCATAAATGAAACAGTATATATCATTCAGTATGTGAAAAAAACTAACACTTAATTCTCAACTGTCCTCTTAAAAGCGTGGGAAGAATCTTCTTTGACATTACTTGAAGATTTATTAAAACACACTTTACATTTTATTCTAAATGTTTCAAATGTTTCAGTGTATTTCAGAGCTTAACTGCTGGGACTTTGATGCTGAAAAGCTTTTCATTCCGCTCACAGCTGTTTCCATGAAGGACGATGTTCTTTCCTGTAAAAGTGATGCCAACCTTAATTCACTAGCCCCAGACGCGGCACTTACCAAAAGAGAAAGTTGTACGCCAAGGAACTAAAACAAATCTGCTTCATACTGAGCATCAGCAAGGAGAGCAGAAATCTGTTTTGCAGCACATCATCTGGATGCAGTCAGTAGTGAAGCTGATGATTCATTCTTAGCATTAGGGAGCTAATAGTGCCAGAAAGTAAACCAAGGAAAGTTGTGTTTCAGTGTTTTCAGGGGAATTGAATTTGCATGCTGCAGAGAGACCCTGGTGCTTCACAGTGGCTGCATGTGGACATCAGGGGAACCGAAATGCATCTGTGCAATTAGGAAGGGACCCAGTTCACTAGAGACTGTACTGGAGTGGGTTGACTGCAAGTCAAGAAATCCTCAGTAAAAACATAATGTTAAATAATTAGAGATCATTATTCCACATTGTATAATGGATGAAGGAGCATCAAATACAAGGGCAGTTCAATCAAAGGGTTTTAACGCAATATAAACTAGGAGACCAGAAGGTTTATAGACTTCTGCCGAACCCTCAGATTGAATTAATGCCTTTAATTTTGTACAGCCAATCATCACAGTCCTGTACTGTATCATATATATTCTCAGTTTCTTTTGTAGATCATGCATTAGCCATAGTTGTTAACTTTGCTTTAGAATTTGGTTTCATTTGTTCTCATTGAAGTCTCTCCTGTAAAAGCCCAAAGAAGCTGGTGCTATATGGGAATAGGGTAGAAATACAGGGATAACAGAGCGAGTATAAAGTGACAGAGGCATTACCAGGATTATAATTGTACATCAGGTATAGGACTTTATCATGGAAATTGCTTAGCAGAAACTGACGCCCCAGTGGAGAGGAAGATATAATGAACGCTGGTATAGTGTAGCATGCAGTGAGCCTGCACCCACAAGAGCAGCCCAATAAACCCCAACATTGACAGCACTCTTACAATACCGCTAGATCACTACATTGTACAATTCAAACCCTTCCAAAAGTCTCAATGCTTTTCATACTATAAGTGTTTGTAATGCTATAAATGCCATGAGTGGGTAGGTCTATAATGTTCAATATGTGTATATATTAATATGTCAAATAATTCATTTCAAATAAAGAGTTGCTAAGAGGTATTTGTAAGATAATGATGAAAAAAAAAGTTATGTGTGTGTCATAACATTCATAAGTGCCATGTTATTTTGCTACTTTGTATAGTGGATACATTCTGATTATCGCTGTAGAAAAGTGTATATAAAGCAGATAACAATGATTGAATTTCAAACTAAATTTTGCTTGTTCTTCAGAGAACGTTTCTCCACCAATTTTTGGTTTCTAATTAATAATTTAATCAAAACTGACTAAAAATGGTAAAAAAAAAAAAAAAACATTGATATTACGCCCTCATAATTATCTGACTTTCAATTACAAAGTATACAATCAGAGTCCAGAGGACCTGTTCACTGTTTTTTTTATTTATTTTTTTATCAACAGTCCTGTGCAAATGCACAGTTTCAGTTGAATATAATATAGGTAACATTGGCAAATGCTTAAATCAGGTATATTTGATAAGAATGGTGATCAGTGCTAAATACTATAACCTGTATTTGTCTTGAAATAACCCATTGAAATGGTTTATTTTCTACTGAAATTGCTGTAAATGTACCAGAAACAAGACCAATGTTTCGTGGGCATTGCCTTCTGTTCTGTTTGAATATGCCTGCCTTGCCTGTTTCACTGGACAAATAAATTAACTGTGACAATATTTTTTTTGGGGGGGAGTGATTTCCAATGTGTAGCCTGTGTACTGTAGATTTTCTTTTGCCAGCAGTTAAGAGCACAAAAGAAAATAAATTGTTGTTATTTGTAAATAAATCAAATGTGAGCATTTCATTGTCTGTTGCATTGATTTCACAGTACAAGCTAAACATCGAGTTTGGGAGATGGTGGATGCCCCACTAATTAAGGCTTCCTCTGTTTAATACCTAACTATAAAAAACAGAATCATTTTAGCCTGGAACAAAGAGGAATGAGTGGGGTATAACTCCTCTTGAAATGACTTGACATAGTTAACCCTAACCAATACTTTAAGCGCAGCATAGAAACCAGGACTGGACACAGCTAGAAATAAACTCAGAGCAGAGGGAGTGACACACTTCTTCACACAGAGAGTGGTGAGGTGGTGGAATGGGTTACCTAGTCATGTTGTTGAGGCAGAATCACTTGAATCCTTTAAGACCCAACGTGACAAAGTTTTGAGATCAATCAGCTTCTAGGAATCAGATGTGCTTAGATGGGCCAAATGGTCTCCTCTCATCAATACATTTTCTGATGTTATTATATATTGGCTCAAGAAACTAACATGTTCCCAATATAGTGGTTTTACCAGGCAGATATAGCAATCAATTTGAAAAGGTGCATGGGTTGAATTAATCTGAGTTCATGGGCAAGTAAGCTATTGTCATCCATTACCATCACTCTATTATATGATAAGTCCCAGGACTGCACATTATATTTATGTTCATTTTCTGATGGCTATCCGTTCCTTGTATTTGTCCCATACTCTTTATCATGTATTTGACCAGAGGAAGACAACAGAAAGGACCTTGTGAAGAAGGGAAGCTGAGACCTTTGTTTCCCACGCATCCTTAAGCCTCTGTGTTTATCTTCATGGTTCTGGTTGTTATTTCTGCTTGCTGTAGCACAGCAGTGTATTGAGTGACTTTAGTACTGTATTAAAGTACTTTAGTCTATAATCCAAGCAAATGTGTAAGCACTGGTATGTTTATGTTTGATTTTAAGCCATTTCGCTGTGTGCTTTCCTTTGTTTGCTGATAAACTGGCTTTGATGCAGTACTGTCATCTGTGTGGATCCAGTGAGTGATTCAGGACAGGCACAGCAGTCTGGTAAATAAACTTAAACCAGAAAAAAGCCAGCATCATTTCCAAGCTGTCTTCCTTGAGTGAACAAGTGTTTAGCTAGCAATGTCCTTCAAGAGGACTTGAATCAGAACTGTTAATTATCAAATATATTTTTTAAAATGTAGTTGCCGCTAATGGTTTTTACCCCTAGTTTTCTCCCCAATTTTGTGCTGCCTCCTAATAACCCCCAGCCCTGGTTGACAATGACACTGAACTTGCGATCTCCAGGCTATAGGGCGCATCCTGCACTCCATGCAGAGCCATCCACACAGCCATCAATACAGCAGTCAACCTTCAACACAGCTTTGTTTTATAGCTCTGGGTCCTGCTCTCTCACCCCCAGGTCCTGCTCTAGAAGCCTGGCCTCATCACTACACAGCGCCGCCTCGATCCAGTCATCCTCTCGGTTGAAGTGCTGCAGCTCCACCCCCTCCTGCAGACGCCTGTCCTGATTGGCCCACAGCTGGTCCAGCTCTGCCCACTGGCGGTTCAGCTTGCCCAGAGTCTGTCTCACCTCAGAGGCACTGCCAGGAGAGCAGCTGGATGTCCGTGGCAAGAGTTATCCGTGTCTGTGGCCGTGACTACGTCTAACACGCACACGCATGTAATTGAATAGAACTTCCATTTTGTTTTTCCATGGCCAAGATGTTGTTTTGTTTTAAGTGTCCATTACCCCTGCTCTTTTTGTATCAGTAAAAGTAATGACAACACTTTAGTTTAGGGATACGCTATAAGTAGTTATAAAGAATAGCAAAAACTAAACAATAGAAACGTGTATAGTAACTGTATTGCAACAACAACACAACAACATACAATAGGTGAGAGAGATATAGAAAGACAGGCACACTATATCTGTTATAAGCGATTATAACCAATAATGTAAAAAATGGGTATTAATTGGTATCACCTTGGACCAAGATACCCACCTGTGCAGAAACTCAGAGTAGCCAGCCCAGCAAGAACGCCACCATATAACTGGCATGGAAACTATTAGAGGGTAATGCCAAAAAAAATACATTGAAAATGCTTTAAATTATTTTAAATATACAACTTAGTTGTTTGGTTCTAGTTTTGTAAAACGTAACTCGTATGTTCCATCTTTCAAAAAAATAGGAGTAAACGCTTTGAAAATGTGGCCCTGTGAGTTGGATAGTAATTCCAGTCATGTTAGCGGTGTCTGAGTTCACCACACTTTTCTTAAAATATTACACAGTGGTATTTTAAAGTCGTCTCTTTTAAAATATGAACTGTACATGTTGGTTTCTGAAAGGCAAAAAAAAAAAACACTGAAGGCTTAATACATGCCAAAAAGCTTTTTGATGTATTGTATAAGATTGCCTTTCCTGTTTCTGTGGGACATTCATAAATACTTCATTCGTCAGCTTGGCTGGAGAAATGGTTTAGCATTCAATCTGGTTCAGTACATGCCTTCAGCTACTGTGCCTTCAGGTGTGAAACTTGAAGTGATGGATGCTTGATTTTTTATATATGAATGAAGGAGAAAGGGGCCGTAAGTGTTCTGCCTCATACTCATTTTGATCACTATACTTAAATAATGTTCATAGAGGTCTGCTTTGTCCTTCTAATGGAAAAACAGTTACGATCCTGTTGATATTTCAGAAGCAGAAGCTTAACAAAGTCACTGAAAATCCCAATTAGTAAAAATGGGATTTTACATGAAGTTGGTGCTATGCTGAATTTGCACAGGAAATATCAAGCGCTTGTCACATTTCTAGGAAGGGCTCATATTGTAATACTATGCAGGGCATTGATCCTTCAATTTGACCAAAACTGGAATAGCAAATAAGATGACCTGAAAAATGAATGGAGGGGCAAATACAAATAAAAAGTTGCATTACAGAGGATGGTCTGGTTTTGAATGAACTCTGAGCCTTTTGTTGCATGAAGAAGCTCACTCAGGAATCAAGCTTCAATGCTAATTAGCTGCGATGAAGGGTTTTTATTTGTACACAGTGACAGGGCGCCCCCGGAAGAAATAACAAACTGCAGTCAGGAGAAATCGAGGGGGCTTAACAACGCCAACAGGCTGTAGCCCCGGGGAACACGTTCTGATTAGGTACACAGGAGACAATTAAAAAGTGTCATTCAGCCATTACTGTGCAAACACAGAGGCTGTTTTCCCAATACAATAAATAACACTACTCCACCCTATGCCTACCCAGATCTGGTTTGCAAGTCAAAATACATGAAGGAGCTGAAAGCTGCTTGCAACGTAATGCTGTGTAGGCATTCTGGCACAGCTCTTCCTTAAAGGCCATTATCCACAGTTTGTTCATGTAGGGTATCTTTTTGCCTTGAAGAAACAAAGACAGCTTTTTCAACATTTATCCTAAAGCATATTATATTAATATTGTCACCTTCAATTTCCATTTACAATCTTCAGAAAAAAAAGGAAAAAGAAAAAAAGAATTGTTGCTTTTGTCTAAAGGCTTGCATCACTCTCACCCTTGGTTCATTTTGTAGTTTTCCCCAAGGATTTTTCCCATGGTTATGCAATGCATTTACCTTAGATTACCTTGGTTTGTACAAGCGTCTGTGCTCTTACTGGCGTTTAACCAAAGTAAAGTGGGTCTAGGCAAGATGAAATATACATTGTAACACTGTCAATGCAGCAAGAACTCTGCACACATAATAACACAATGCATTAATGTATTAGTGCACATGAAGCAAGGGCTAAGACTTTGAAATCTTCCCTCTCTTCTTCCGTTGAATCTCTTTTTGATCTTTGCTTGTACTGTTTTTTATGCTTCAGTTTAGAAAATGCTGACATTTCAAAGACAACTTTGTTGAAGTTCTAGCTGCTGCTGCGCAGTTTCTCTTACATGCGGTAGATGCAATTGTTCACATAGATGCACGACCGTGCCAAGTGGTCACGGCCAGTGTGACTCACTGCGGTCCCAGTGGCTTGGGCTATTTAGATCATTCTTAATTGAGCAATGGAGTCTAAATCAAATGTTATATAATGAGACCCATCCAGCAGTAACAGCCGTATTTCCAGTGGGCTTTGGACAGTTATCTCCAGGCTTATTGGGCATATTGGTGACACAGAAGATCACCAGACTGTGCCACTATATTGATGAGAAATGTCCTACATGCCCTTTAATTTTTTTGTCATCGTTTTTTGTCATCGTGTCAAGCTCCAGGATGGTTTCTATTCTGAGAACAGTTCCACGGAGTTCCAGGCACTTAGCTCTGAGATCATGAAACACTTTGCAGCTCTCTTATCCACAGTATCCTCTCTACTGTTCCAAATGTAAATACTGTACCCTTTGAATTTATGGAACATTTATCTCCCAAATAAAGCCATGGGATTGCCAAGTTATCATTATAATTAATGGAACAGGAGACAGAAAAGGAGGGTGACTAGGCAGAACAAGCTCATAATAAAAATTAAGTTAAAGCAGTTAAACTCCGGGAAAGATTGGCACATAGAATTACTCACTAGGGGACTGACGTAAACAGAACAAAAGTCAGTATTTAACACAAATAGACCTAAATGATGTAAAGCACTTGTTTAAATGACTGGAATTGTACATGCTAACAGAATGATCGTGTTCATGGTTTTTATGTATTTATAAGAAACAGCTTGTGTTTTAATGTCAAGCCTTTTCATTGTATAATACTTTTAATTTGAACCTTTCTTTCAGATTTCAACAAACATTTGTACATTCCAGCAGACATTTCCTATGAGAACTTCCATCCATTATCATTAACCACTTAATCCTTTACAGGGTCGTGGTGAGCATAACCCAGCAGACACGGGGTGGGACTACACCCTGGACAGGATGCCAGTCCATCACAGGGCAAACACGGAGCGAACATGCAAACTCAGACAGACCCCTAGGCTGGAATCAAACCCAGGTAGTAGATTGAAGTATTCCAAATTCTGTGTTTGAAGCCGTTGGAAGCTGTTAAGACCCACATTTGAAGCTTCCCATGTCTGTGATTGTAATAGGAGTTAACTGGTTCAAGCTTTGACTGGGTACCATAATACTGCTCTGAAGGGGTTAATACTGGGATCGGGTCCATTGCCTAGGCAACAAGGAACTAGGCAACAAGGAAGTAGGAAGAGGAGAGTGGTTGTTAATGGCTGCTGTCTATGAACTGCACTGCAAATGGTCATGAATTGAAAACGCAGTTAATAAACCATTTCATTCAGTTTACCTCAACGTCCTGTTTTATTCCAAGTATAACAATACCTTAACACCTGCCTGCAGGTTCAACTCTAGGCTTACCTTTTAGTTCTTTTAGTTACAATGTCTATCGCATTGCCAGTGAAGGGATTTCCTTACCACTATGAAGCATGGCTACCCACATCTAGTACTTCAATGATAGGCTGCATCGCCAGGGAGTGTTATCCTTATGAAACTGATTTTAAATGTATTCGTACATTTTATAGGGCAGCGGCCTCTAATAATCAGATGCTGTAGGATCAGATCTCCTGAGTCCCACTTCTCTGGGCATGGCAGCTACATGGCTGGCTGGTAAGACATTCAGTCTGAATACATGTCCTTTTTTACATCGTTCAATCTAAAAACACTGGGTAGTTTGGTTTGCTACCTGTTAATGTCAGAAGCTAATGAGGATGTGAAAATCATTACAATTTTTCAAGACAGTGCATAAAATGGCCTTTTGCACATTTTATTATATGCATTTTTTTTTAACTACTGATCAGCACAATGCCATTAAGAATCATTTCATGGATATTATATATATTCATTTATTCCTGAGTTTAGCTTTTTGATTATTTCTAGCTGACATTCATGATGGAATTTTGTGGTTGATTTATGTGGGATTTGTCTTCTAATTTGATGCATTGTTAATATACATGAATATTGCATGTGCATGTTTACCATTTCTTAATTAAGCAGTTGCTAAATTGCTCTTAATTACTATTTGGCTGACGGTTTGGTAAATGGAATAACTTGCATTGCATTTCAGTTTATTGCAGCTGCTCTTCCAGATTAGGTTCCTGGCCAAGAGCTCTTACCTGGTGAGGAAACAGGTTTCAACACACACCTCGACTGCTCATCACTTACGCAGTGCGATTAGGGTATAACATTTACCTGTCATCTATTCCATCTTTTACTTCATGTTACTGGCTTTTACCTTGCAGCTCCAACTCAACTGCATTGTGTGTCTTTTTTTTTCGCACAACGCCTATACGTGTCTATACAGCTGGTAGCAATCATTTACTCAGTATGGGCCACCAGCACTGCAGGTTCAACATCATTTCAAAAGGAATGCAATATCTTATCACCAAGGGGTTGAACCGACAGCAATGCATCACAAACCTCCTCACAGCTCAAGAAGAGGCTGAGCAGCGTGTCTGGCCTTGTCTCGCTTCTTTGAGTTTCTACACCTCTCAGCAAGTGCTGAAAGGCAACAGCCATCAAGAAGCGCTACAATGGGCAATGTGAAAATATGTCCAAAGCACCACATAGCAGCTGAAATACTTAAATTTGGATTTGACTTGGTGGCACACTGCTGGAAATATATGACGGCTAGACAAGCCGATCTCAAGAATTGCTTGACTTCAAAGGCTGGAGATTCATTGGCCTGTGTCCTGGATCTACACCAGATTGACAGCTCTGCCTTCAAACCCACACAGTGGATTTCTTCTTTTAACCAGCATTCAAATACCGCCCTCTGACAGAGTGAGCCAATTAAATTCACACTTTGACGCTTTATTGACTGTTTGCTGGGAGGAAGGGGGCTTTACGGGTGCAACTCTCAGTGAAACATCAATCCTCCAAGTCTCCTGGGATTGCAGGGTTTTCTTTTCTTAGGGCAAAACATATTGTTTAAGGATAAAACCCAGTCCTCTTGTTTGCAAAGATAAGATTCATATATCCAGTCACTGTGGCTATAGAATTTATACTGCAGCTGGCAAATGAGCTCTGCAGGTAGAAGCTGCCAAACAGCTGACGTCATACGGTACCAAAATCTATACTATTGCTTTTTAGGTTTCTTCTTCTTCTTCTTCTTCTTCTCAAAATCAACTATTGCTGCGGGAGACCTGTCTTCACTCGGTTATCCTAAGTGTGAAACTGCGAAAAGAAGACGAAGAGGAAGAAGAGAAGTGTATCACTAAATTAGATATAGATATAGATATATATATTATATAATTATTGATTTTAGATAATCTATAGATATATCTATATAATAGATATAATATATATATATATAATATATATTACAATACAATAATATAATAAACTGTATTCTTCTTTCTTCTATCTTCTTCTTCTTCTTCTTCTTATATATATCTTCTTCTTCTTCTATATATATATATATATATATATATATCATATATATATTATTTTCTTCTTATTTCTTCTTCTTTTTATCTATTTATATATTATATATATATATATATATATATATATATATATATATATTAGTTTTTGTTTTTAATGAGTATATATAGATTTGGATCGTCCTTTCTCTTCTCTTTTTTTTTTTTTTTTTTTTTTTTTTTTTTTTCTTCTTCTTTTTCTTCTTCTTCTTCTTGTTCTTCTTCCTCTTCTTCTTCTTCTCCTTCTTCTTCCTCTTCTTCTTCTTCTCCTTCTTCTTCTTCTTCTTCGATCTTCGTCTTCTATCTATCTATCTTCTATCTACTATATATATATATATAAGAATTATAAAATTACTTCATTGGAAATTACCTAGCAGAAATAAATGAAATCAAAGAAATTGAAAACAAATTTCCCCCGACCTGCTCGACAGGCTATTATCATTGTTAAAACGCATCTGAATATTCAGTTACCGTACATTCTGAAAAAAAAAAATACACTTAATACCTTTTGTGGGTTGAACCCCCCCCCCCCCCCTTATAGAATTACAGCCTTGTTATCCATAGCTGGGTGTGTTAGTTTTAGAATTAGCCCTGCAGAGCATGTCATTTCTCATTTGCAGTGGGGTCCTGGCATTATCTCATTGTTTCACACTGAAATATAAAGTGCTAGAGAGACTGGAGCCTGAATTGTTCAGGGATTTAGGCTCAGAGATCCCCAGGCTTTTCAGCAAATTTAATCACTATTCTGGTTGGTAAAACCCATTAACGAGAATCCATTAAAACGTTAATTAAGCATTTCTGGTTTGTTTTTTTTGTACACACAGGACTTTTACACACTGCACCAGATTGTATTGGGATTATATTGAACAACCCAAGAGAGGAGCTGTGCTACCTCATTAGCGGATTTCAAGTGTTCAACACACATGACTGTGGGAGACATTACCTGTGCACGAGGAGGACTAAGTCTTACCTGTGAAACCTGTGCTGCCTTCTCACATTCTTCAATACAAGGCCTATACAAGATTAGAACAACACCCCACGTTCATTTGTAACCATTAGAACTGTCCAGATTGCTCTTTTGCATTTGTGTCACTTTACATGGAGTCCCCCAACCAGAAACTTTCTCACTTCAATGTGAAATGCTTCATCTTCAACGTGAAATGCTTCATCTTCAATGTGAAATGCTTCATCTTCAATGTGAAAGGCTTCATCTTCAATGTGAAATGCTTCATCGTCAATGTTGAAATCAGTCGGCTACAGCCACACAAGGGCCTCCCTTCCCATGTTAGGTGGGTCACTAGGAGTTCACTACGCTTTTGTACAGCACATTTGGTCGCCATGAATTTCAGCATTGGCCAGAGACCTTGTGTGACATCTTTTATATGGTCTAGGGTCGAGTGTTGCCAAGCAGCTTCATGGGAACAGATATATAAGAGCAAGGCTCTCTTGCATAATCCACTCCCGATGCAATACAAAAACACCCTTTCCTCTTAGATACAAAGTTCAATTTCCAGGTTTCGTGATGTAGATGGAAAATGAACAGTACTTTGTCACACTAAATGACACTCATCTTATACCATTAGAGCCAGGGTCATCTGTACATATTAACGATGCACAGCATGTGAATGAGAGTCAAACTCAAGGCAAAGTACAAATGAACTGTAAGGGACAGAGGGGAGGAAATATGCCAGCACCACAAGCCCACAAGAACTCAATGGACTTGCACACCCTGACTCTCACCCTTCTTCTAGTCCCCCTGACCAATTCATTTGAAATATCTGATAAACTCTGTGGAGGGGATCTCCTGTTAAGTATGAGTAAGGGAAGTGCAGCTCAGGCAGTGCCCGAGAGGAGCCCCCAGAGTGGTAATCACAAGCGATCCATTCCTAATAAACTCTCTACAGGCAGCTGCCTGGCTTTTATAAAGGATACTTAGGTTGGCAAGATAAACTGAATATTTGAGAAAGGCAGCAGTGTTCAAACTGGCAAACAATTAAGCAGGATAAAAGAGTATGTGTCTGTGTGTGTGTGTGTGAGGCACTGGGGATTAACAAGAGGAATACTCATGGATCGTCTCTCAGCCTTGGATTTCTGCAGCATTGGACTGTCCATGCACCCCACATGGTTTTATAAGCATTGCTCCTCTGTTATAGACAAGGTCAAGTTGATTTTATGATGCAATAACTGCTATATTCAATACAAACTTTATGAAGTGTTAAACTGGTCAGAGAGTAGAAAAAAGTATCGCTCTCATTGTAGGGTCCTGTTTTTTGAAAAGGAGCAAAAAGGACAGCTCTTAAAAGCTTATAAGTCTTATAAATGTACAAGTGCTCTTTGGGGGAATGTAATTGCTTTTTTTGTATTTGTACTTTAAAAGTAATTTAAGACTGGGACATTGGGGACCAAATCTGCCAATGGATATCCTGCCAAAGTCTTTCATTACTGAATTCTGTATTCCAGTTACAGCTGGTAATGCAGATTACAGATATAAGTATATGGGATCAAATATAGATTTTTCTCTGGGTATTTTATTTAAAAAGGAAGACTTGTATACATGTAAAAATAGGCTAGCTGTGTAGAGCAACGTTAAGTCTTGAAATTACATTATAAATGAACTCTCATTTGAATTTTTCATTCATTTTGGGCACTGTATTAGATTTACTGAAATCTCCTGCATTCTAGGCATTCTTATTTTTGCATTGAAGTGCAGCCTCTTTGTAATGCAGTTATTCAATTCCAGCATGATTATAATTCACCGCAATAAAAAATAGAAAGCTATGATAATTAAGTATTGTACAAAAGTGACCTTAACTTCAAGCCTGCTTACTGTGAACGACCTGAGACTCGTCCATTCAGTTAAAATTGCTTCCATCCCTGATAAACGTGTATCATAGTAAAAGCATATCAAAGTGCAATAAAGGACAGTGAAAGCATGGTAAAGCACAGGGAAGCACTGTAAAGAACAGGGAGGTATGGTGAAGCATATTAATAAACATGGAAAACCAGGTTAAACTATTTTAAATGCATAGTATAACCACAGGAAAACTGAAACAAATACCATGCAAACATATGTGAGCAACTTGTATAAAGGGATGGGCTTAACAAAGCTTCATGACCTATACTGTGCCCTTCAAGCATTTCCACACCAGCGGCAATATTCAAGCCTAAGGGAGGTGAAACATAGATACATTAATTATACTGGAGGATCAGTGTGCTATCATGGTCTCCTAGCCCTCTGATCTTATTTGACCAGCATGACAAGATAAGACATGATTGTTTTAACCCCCCCCCCTCCCAAAAAAAAATGGATTGACTGTATATTTTCTATCGTCACATTTCCATTTATAGATCTCCTACAAGGGAGAAAGTTCAGTACAGTAAGCAGATAAGACAGCAATTTCCCAGTTTCAATTTTTTTTTTTTTTTTACAAACATGGATGGTGTTTGGTCAGATAATTCCAACAAGCTGAGGTAGAATCATAAGTAAGCAGGACATACAATATTTACCACTTGAACCAAATCCCAATGCATTTTTACTGAACAACAACGTATTCCATTATCGGAACAGCAAATGCAAGATGTTGTTTCATTTGTATTTTTCAATAATGAATGCCATAGCAACACTGTATATAAATTGATCATCACTACTGCTTGTCTAATGCACTCAGTCTAATAAAAATAAGGTCACACTGTACAAGAAGTGTCTCTAATTACTGTGTAGTTACATAGTAGTTACTTAGCAAATACACTGTGTATTTACACATCATTACAATGCTATTATGCATAGTTACAGTGTACTTAATGTGTACATTTTCTGCCTGATATAACCCTATCCCTAACTCTAACCCTGACTAACCCTAACCTCTATAACCCTAACTCTAACCTTTTTCTGATACAATTGTGTATCGCACATGGAATATACAATCGAAGCACTGTCAATCAAACAGGTACTGAAAAACACGCATGGAGGAAACAAATGCATTGTTTTCTTAACCCAAGTAGTTCTTTGATAAAATTAAAAGGTCTACTACATTGGCAACAGGCTGGGTTTTGTCACTGTGAATTTTAGTTAACTGTAATGACAACGCTGGACACATGACTTCTTAGTCTCTGGATATTGCAATGCAGGTCCATGATCTATGGAGAACCGCAGAAATGAGTAGGGGCATAACAAGCTCATCATTATTACAGCAAAAAGCTCCCTGTTCATTAAAACAACGCAGGTTTCAAACAGTAATAGCCAGAGAGTAATTTAGGAGCCCAGCGTGGTGCTGGAGAAATGTAAATGTCTTGCGATTCCATATTTAAAACAGCGGCCACGTAGCTAATTTCAGCAGGGAACTACAGAATGAAATATCAGCATCTCCAGATTCATTCTGGAGGAGGAATACTTTATCCAGAGGAAGACAGCCGCTCCTCTTCTGTGGCTAAATTTAAACGCTGTGACCAACAGACTTAACAATGTGATCCAGGTAGGGGCGGGAAATGTGTGTGTGTGTGCGTGCAGAGTGCATTTTGTGTTTGTAATGCTGCAGGCCTGTGTAAAGAGGGCATGTAAATGATGAATGTATCTCTCCTCCTTTGGACTGTGTAATGACTTGATGGAATCGGTCCTATTAACATTTGCCACCCCCCCCCCCCCCACTCCCGCTCGCACACACACACACACACACATACAAACACACACACACACACACAAACGCACGCACACACACAAACACACGCACGCACGCATGCACACACTGACACACGCACACACTGACACACACACACACACACACACACTGACACACACACACACACACACACACACACGCACACATGGACACACACACACACACACACACATGCACACACATACACACACACGCATGCACGCACACACTGACACACGCACACACTGACACACACACGCGCACGCACACACACAAACACACACACAATTGCACACACACACACACACTGACACACACACACACACACACACACACACACACACACACACACACACACACACACACTCAGAAAGATTTTCTATGAAATCTTTATCTTGTTTGTAATTAATTATGCAAAGACTGTCACAGAAAAGTTTCTTTGCTTCTGAGGACAGAAATAGCTCCACTGGAACACAAATACAATAACATGTATCACTGTTGGTTGATGAGAAATATTGTTGTTTTTTTCGTTCTTTATACTTTTTTGTAGTATTTTTTAACGTTGTTGTTCCCCCTATCCCTTACAAAGCTGGAATGGATAATTGCCTACAGAATGCGGGACACATTTCTAACCCTACTCTATGCTCTTGTAGCTCTATGCTCATGTAGCTTCATTTTATCTTAAGGTTTCAAACCACAGCAACAATATTTTAGAGGTTTAAAGTCAAGTATCAAAGTAAAAAGATTCCTGCTGTCCTTGTTGAAGGCATCATGAGTGTGTACCTTTGAAAAAAGTCCTCTGACAACAGTGTCCATTGTAACAGTTAAGGCCCAAACAGAGAAGATCCTACAAGCAGACCTATTGAAAACACATGGAACTGCAGCTAAAAGTAAGATATTATTACAATTGATTTAAAAGCCATGTTATTGAGTTCTTTGATAATTAGCTACACAGACTAGTTTTATGGAATCCTATTATGCCTAAGAGACAAGTTTTGTAGGAGAAGACAGAGGTGAAAGATCAAAGGGGGAAATGGCAAACTGTACACTGGAATTATATTTATCATGTCCCATATGCATTTTACAAACAATAAAATCAAACAATGGGGGTGTATGAACTGTACACACTATCCTTGTGAAATCCTACCTTGTCAAAAGAAATGGCATTTTCAGGGGCCAGGGCATCAGTAGGCTATGGTTTGTCACAGGAAAAGTAACTGGCTTTCCTATTCAAAATGTGCCCAGAAGCCAAGGCATATTAAAAACACACCCAGCAGAAAATCTGATCTGAAAGCTTTTCATTTTTGGCACCCACATTGTGTATTTTTATCAGCAGCGTGAGGGCGAGGAACTCATTTCTGCCGTGCCTGCCTCCTGAAAGGAGAAACTGCTTTGCTTCTTGTCAGCTGAGGTTGAAAACCTTTTTCCAGGAGGTTTGTTGACTCCAGGCTGCCTAGGACCGTAATGAGTTGGTATGTGCAGCTTTCAGGTTTCTAAACAGAGAGCGCAGTCTCCACCAGAGAAAACTGGTTCAGTGAAATAGGATCGTCTGACCCCAATGTCTCACATAGCATCTCATCAGCCTCTTCGTCAAAGTTTAGAATGATATGCCTTTCTCGTTTTTGAAAGTTTGCAGCAATATGCTATAAATAGGTTTTGGAGAAGTACAGAATAGACTCAGCCACATGGTGTGCAGTGCGAGTGCTATACGATAGAATCCAGAGTCCATTGTACTTCGACTAGCCGCTATTCAGTGGTGTACTCCAGTCGCTGTACAGATTTATATTTTTTTACATAATGTAATTTGTAGCCTACCCAAAACACATTAGTGTTATTTCAGCGCAATGATTTATACATTTAAAATACATTGAACACTATAGACGTGTGTGTGTGTGTGTGTGTGTGATTTTATTGTATTTTTTTAAACATGACACCTCAGACAAACATGTCTGGTTTAGTGTGGGGCTACTGTGTGATTATGAAAAGCTTTTTGATAGAAACACATTTTCTATTTGGGGGCGAAGGTGGGGTCCCCAATATAGAATCTGATGGGAAGAAACTGACTTTAATTATTTATTTGAAGAAAAATGTTGCACACCTCTTGTAATGCTAGAGACCTCACGAAGTTGACTCAAGCGATATTTGAATTAGCTCTCGGCTCTCTTCATTAACATATATTATCTTAACACATATGACAAAATGCATACTTTGTGAATTGTAGCAAAGAAAATGCGAATTGCAATATGTTTGCGCTGCGACTGGCCCATCTTAGTACAACTACCCCTAAGAGTGTAATGAAGCAGTTTTAATGCTGAATGATTGAGAACAAAAGAGGTCAGAGCTGTGATTCAATAAAATTATTAAATTGCACTGAATAATTATGACTCCTGAAAGGAGAATGTTCAACGCTTGCTCTTAACTGTGTCAGGGACATTGTAACTTGAATCCACAGTCAAGAAGTTTATAAAGTTTGCCATCCTCTTTATAGGGCATACTATACACTGTGATGTGTGTGTGTGTGTGTGTGTGTGTGTGTGTGTGTGTGTGTGTGTGTGTGGTGTGTGTGTGTATATATATATATATATATATATATATATATATATATATTTTTTTTTTTTTTTTTATTATTTTTTTTTTAATTGGCCAGATCTAGCCTTGGGTTTTCCTTGGGTTTGCATTCATGTTAATGTACTGTCTGGAATGAATAATAAGGGAAGGTTTATAATGATGTACTATTTGACTGCTGCTGTATTGCTCTCGAGGTGATTTCATAAAGCTGTTTGTTTCAGCTCAGTACCAGGTTCCTCTTCCCAACTAGCGGAAACTGCATTTGAGGTCTTTGTTGTCTATTGAAAGGTAATTGCCTTGAGTCTGGTAATGATAATATATTCAACCTAAATGGTGAGACTCTTACACACTGAGCTCTTCTCATTGCTTCTCATTTTTTGCAATGCCTGTTTTTTGCCATTACATTGTACTTGCAATTATTCACAAATTCTGCACAATAAACTGACCCAGGTGGGACTCATGCTGTCTCATTATACCAAAGTGTGGCTGCAGGGGTCTCTCCTGGATGTGATTCCTGGAACAGAAAATGATATGCAAAGTCATTCTAAAGAAGAAAATCATCAGTTGAGGTAACATGTACCTAAGGTAAGGCAGCATTGCTCGGATTTATTAGACTGTTTTAGTTTCAAAACATTATTTCATTATTATATAATAAAACATTTAAAAAATGTAATTGAAATAACACTGGAGCAAAAGTAGATTTGGTCCAGTACGGTCAGTCTTCAGCCACATAATCAGGCCAGACATTCATTGTGTGCTTCCACGCTGATGAGGGAATGGGGTCTTTTGAGGTCCTTCGGCTATGTCCTTCCAGGATACAGCTGGTTCATCCTGCCTTAAGGCAAGCGCTCTAATCCATATGGCGATGAATCACACACTGGAGGCAGTGGCTGCTGTTGGCATTTATTAAAAGTCTCTGACTCACAGTGTCTCCTGGATAGTTTCTTAATTGCAGCAAGCTAGGTTAGCAAATGCATTAAAGGTACAGGTTAGAACAGGTCAATCAATCTTGAATAATTACACAAAGCAATACTATTGTATCACATGTAACTAATTAAGTGACCTTTTAATTGCAGCATCTAGTTGAAGCAATTTTGAGAAATGCTGTATCTGCAAGTAGTGTATTGTGCTAGAGTTATATAATCCACATCCCCTAAACATTGAACAGCACTGAATTTAGAAATACCGAAACACAACGAAATGAGATATATATGGCACATGATTTCTAGATTCATAATGAATGTACAGCAACAAAGCAATCTGGTCTCACTGTCTCATATATTGTACTTGTCAATGTGGGAAAGGAATTTGGAGTGTCTGCATGGATTTCAATTCCAAGTAACCCTGCCACTGGTGTAGCTTGGATCCTGCAGGTTCTGTTGAGGACTCATAATAGACCAGGAGGAGAAACGAAAGCGTATTTATAGTCAAATGCAATAAATTAGGCTGAAGTTATCCAGGGGCTGTGTGGTTTTTACCTTTTTTTTAGTTCCCTCAGTATTGTGGTCTTCTCTTTCTTTCAGAGCAGTGGTTTTCAACTCCGGTCCTTGGAGACGTCTGTGCCTGCTGGCTTTCCAACCGAGCTCTCAAATACTTAACCAAACCCTTAATTGAACTCATCCTTTGCTTAATCATGCCTTTTTAATTGTTTTCAGCTCACAGAAAGTTGGTGATTTCAACGTAACTATAAAATGCTATAAATAACTTGAGATCTGCAACTTTTTTGGAGATGAGAACAATTAAAAAGGTCCAATTAAGCTAATTATTAGTCCCATTAAGGGCTTAGTTAAGTAATTTAGAGCTCAGCGGAAATGAAAACCAGAAGACAAAGGGGTCCCTGAGGACCAGAGTTGAGAAGCACTGTTTGAAGGTGTTTACAAGGGATGAACAAGGGAAGCATGCACAGGCGCTCCCTTGTAATCAGCACTACTGCTTCAATCACTACACTGTGCAATCAAACACTGGCACTGTTTGGAATCGTGCAACACCAAATGCCCCTGTCCCCAATAACCGCAAATTATTTTGTCCCTGAATGCTGTTGGTAAAATGACTTTGGTAGCGGTTGATTAGAAATGTAAATAAGCACAGGAGCTGTGCCCCGACTGGGATTTGTGAAAAAGATACAAAAAGCATCATCGAGGGTGTTCTATAATAAGTAACAGATGGGTGGAGTGAAGCTCGTTCAGTTGAAGCTGGGTCCACACCTCAGCGATCAGCTGAAGCTCTTATAAAGTGTGACGTCTCTGAAAACAATTGCACAGCTGGTTTCTTACAGTACAGACAAGCCATGCTTTCAAGCAATCTGCTGTGCGATTTGTTTTTTATATCTATTTTATGGTTTGCACCTCTTTAAGAGAGTTTACCACAATGCTGTTTCACATATTGCAGGCAAGTGCGAATTCAGCCTGGCTGTTTTACAGTTTATGTAGTTTAGAGAATAGTGAGGTATAAACAAGCCTGTAAACTCGAGTCTGCATCTCATCTAATAACAGGAGGTTCATTGGGTCCCTTATGTTCATTTGCCATAGGCAGTGTTTGGCTCTTTGGGAGTTAATTGGTATGTGGATATCATCAGCTCAGCTTTCTTTACAAACAGGAATAAAGGTACCAATGTATCTGCTATCGACCCAGTCAAGGATGGAGTGATGCTTTATATGCCTCTTCTCTGTAATTTAAAATTCTAAAAATCATATTCCCATCTGGAACAAGCTTCCTCCAGAACGAAAGCACATCTCCAATTTAAAAACCTTCAGATCAGTGTGAGAAACTCTCTTAGGGTTTTTTTTAGGCGTGTAAATGCTAGTATATCTGTGGATTTGAAAGAACTGTTAGTACAGACACAGGGCTACAGCTGGGGTTTTGTCCACGCCTTTGATGATGGATAACTGTTTGCTGTTTTTGCTGTTTTTTTTGTTTTTTTTTACTGCAGTAGATTTAAAAACATTTGCAATTTGGTATTAATAAACAATACTTGTTGTAAATCTGGCCAAGCTGGGCAGAGTCCTATGTGTACTGTAGTTGCTTAATTCCCACTATTTTCAAATGACTTTGCAAACTGTTGTTAACATGGTAAAGGATGCAACTTTTCTATTTAGACCCATTTGCAGTTTGCATCATTTTCTAATTGACCCCATTATGTCTCGGCTTACAAGCGGGACAGTATAATGAAGTGAAAGAACTGCTTTGTTTAGTCTCTCGTCTATCCTCTTAATATGAGCTGCTCATCAGTAAATGATACAATATGCTTGAAGATTGCAGTAATATATTAAACTGAATAAATGAACTTGGACAAGATCTGGCGAGCGTGTTCATTTTTTTTCCTCTTGAAAGCTATAAAGCCTGCCTTTTAAAACCTGTCAACTAGAACACTGCAGTATGAGATAACCTGATTTAGCACTAACGATTTCTGTGTGACATCTCTAAGCAACACTGTTCTGGTAGTCAGCATACTACAGCAATGGTGTTATCTTCCAGTGGATGAATGCGTGACAGGAAATTAGTTGGTTGTATACACAGTCTTGCACGGACACAATGCAGAAAATCACAATGATGCGAGGCAGAAATCTCATAGGCAGTTTTTTCACTGAGCAACAAAATCCCTTTATCAATTATGCAATCCTTTAGACAAAAGCTTTTAATTTCTCTTCCAAATCGCTAATAAAGGTCCAATCAGTAATCAGCAAGCTCCAGCAGATAATTGATGTAGCCAAGATGCTTTAATGTCATGCTCCTGCTTTTTTCTAATTTGCATTCGCAGCTTTATCTCTGATCACTGTATCAACGTTCTGAAGATATTTAATACTTCCTGTTCTGCAGGTCAACCTCACCTCCTTCTCCAATCACTCCCGGGGCTCTGGCTAGTGATCTTGTTTGAGTTAGAAACCAACTGCAGTGATATCAATAGGATTCCTGTTGTGTATTCAGTGACACTGCAGTGATGTCAATAGGATTCCTGTTGTGTATTCAGTGACACTGCAGTGATATCAATAGGATTCCTGTTGTGTATTCAGTGACACTGCAGTGATATCAATAGGATTCCTGTTGTGTATTCAGTGACACTGCAGTGATATCAATAGGATTCCTGTTGTGTATTCAGTGACACTGCAGTGATATCAATAGGGTTCCTGTTGTGTATTCAGTGACACTGCAGTGATGTCAATAGGATTCCTGTTGTGTATTCAGTGACACTGCAGTGATATCAATAGGATTCCTGTTGTGTATTCAGTGATACTGCAGTGATATCAATAGGGTTCCTGTTGTGTATTCAGTGAAACCCACACGCTGATTGTTCTGAGCATCAGTACTTTATTGCAACACTGGTAATACATGTACATTCTTAAAAGCTATGTCTCGTACACAACCTGCTTCATTCAGCTACTGAACTGCCCTCATGGGCTCACAACAAGAACTGTATATAACCTTAGTTACATACACGTGTAGCAACCCACTCCCTCACCAACTAACCATAACAAGCAATTAATAAGAACATGCTAATCACACACTATACATGTGCACAGCCAGCACAGAGATTCTGTCTTTGCATCTAGCTAAGCTGCAATGCAGCAATTCCCAAGTGAGTGGAAAGTGCATATTCATTTCAAATAAATATATAAATAAAGCTAGCCTTGTCTGCCACAGATGATAGATACAAACTCCCGGTTATAAAGAAAGAATCATAATAGCCTTGACAGTCTTGTGCCTGACTTCCACACACCATATTATTGGAAATAACTGGCTTATCAACTGTTTCATCAGTGGTGAGGTACAATTGACTAGTCTGCTTTGGCAGTAATGAGAATCGATTTTTTAAAATCACTGCTTCCCCGAGTTCTCCTGCAAGAAGAAAATATAACCATCAGTGAGTTCACAGGCCTCTTAATGCTGCTCAGCCCCAGCAACAAGGAATAAATTGATGCCATTAGATCTCCCATTGCTTTTATATGTGTTAACGGACCATTATGTCTGTAAAGAAGATTAAGGAGGCTGTAAGATTTCTAAATTACAACAGGGGTGGAAGACAAGAATATGGCTTATGGATTTGAATAAACAAAAACCTGCTATCGGCAAAGAAATGATCACAGCTCAATCAGTACACGGCGTGGAAACTGGAACTACATTACTCACAGAGAGCCCTCTGCTGATGACGGGAAACCAACAGCTCCAACAAATCAGGATTTGTAAAAAAAGGAGGCAATGCCGAAAAGCCACAATTATGGGACCTTGCAGTCCTGGTCCCTCAAGTTATGGCATTGCCTCATAAAGTGTTGCAGATCTTCAGTGGGAATGAGTTTAAAGTTTAAGTGCTGTTCATTATGAAGAGACCAAAGCACTCCTCTCCCTACGTGATCACTAGTGGAGGAGAAAACTGCAATGCTGAGATTGTTCAATTAAGAACATTAAAGGCAGTTTGTTTCATTCAAAGGTAGACTGTCCTAATCAATGTTCACATTATAGATCAGGCAGATTATGGGCACATGGAACCTGACTGTCCTCAAAATAGGAGGCAGCGGTTTGTAGCCAAAATGAAGGACTGATAATTTTATCTGTAAAGAAATATTGATTTAGAATGTATCAAATTACATAACCCTAACCCCTAACCCTAACCCTAATCCTATCCCTAACCCTAACCCTAACCCTAACCCTAACCCTAACCCTAACCATAAATGTTTTTGGTACTTAGTGCTTTAAGGTCCGGTTGCACATTCTTGTAATTGAGGAAAAATCAGTAAATATCAACTTGCAGGTGTCTCTTGGTCAGAAGAGATCATATAAAAGCCATTATGTCATCATCCTGCCTATCTCAGCAGGCTGTGCAGTGAATATAGTGCATTTACAGTTATAGGGTGTAAATCAGGTGCAATGAGGGAGTGCTTGTATGCATGCACTCTTCAGTGACACGGTGACATGAAATGGGTGGGTTTATGGCCCGGTTTGTAACTGGGTGGCTGTCAAGTGTGGGTTTGTAGAGTCAGGCGAGGATCTAAGTGGCTCAGGGGTGCCCCTTTCTGTCCATGGCATTTAATGGCCTCACTTTTATTGATTGTGAGCATGATGACCTCCTGGTGTTTGTAAGATTTCATTTCTAATACAAAAAGAGGAGAATTAGGTCAGTAGAGTTTGCAGATCAGCAAAACAGGCTTACAGGATTATAAATCCAGTGCCAAGACAACGAGAGGGCAAATAGCTTCAAATGTCAGGTGCTGTTTGCAATCTGAGTTCTCTTATTCCAGTATTGAGACGTAATCTTTTTTCTCCATGCATATAAATGTTTGTATCTCTCTCTCTGAGCGAGTTGCGTGATTGTTCTGGAAGACATGACCTCTACCATGCTGAACAGGAGCAGGTGGAGAGAGTGGAGCAACATGCACCTTATTGTTCAAAAATTGAGAAAGGAAACACAGCTGACAGGACACAACAAACCCCAACGCGAATAACAGACATACACTGACAAGTAAATGCGTTCATGAAGTCTCAATGGTAGAGCAATTTGTAAAGATTGGATCAGTTTAAAACCTGAGTGGTTTAATAAAGGACACGGCTGTACTGTGCTTCTGTGTGATTGCTGCAAATCTCTCTTAAGCCTCTGGTCATTGTCCTGCTCAATTGGTATCTAAGAGCTTACAGCCTTGCAATCCATTTAAAGTAGCAGAATAAAGGCAAAGGTGGGTACTTAAAGCCCAGGGACCTCACAGAACAATACAGGAGTATGATTTTTATAATAACCTCAATAGCTGTGTGACGTACTGGGGGTGAAACATCTGTATAAAGAAAAAATTTTCAGATATCTGGACCCTCTGTACTGAAGCATACCTCTTTATTCATCCTCAGTGGAATGCAGTGATCCTACAGTGGTAATGCAGGAGTCTGTGCTGTGGGCCAACAGTAGCAAAAAGGTGGCTGCAATGGTATTATCCAATGAGAGAATGGTACCAGTATGCTAGCATAACATGACCACAGCACACCATTTCTGTCCATTGTGTTGACAGTATCGATAATGCTGTGATTTGCTCATCATTTCTGATTGGGGTAATACACTGGCATCACAAAGGTATCACAGTGGGATTGCACAGCTTTTCTGTACGGTATACATGAAATCGAGTGGCTAAGTGGCTCACCACAGCCATCATTATGGGGTTAAAGTTGGGCTCCATATTCATGCGACAATCAATACCTGGGCATGAATTCATTCACTAAAGGGTCAATCAGTTCCACGCAGGAGGACTCTGCCCTACAAGCAGGCTGCTTCTTTCAATAAACCCAGGAGAATTCTCTCTGTGGACACAAACAGCATGCCAATGTGGAGCCGGGCAGCACTTTCATTAGTGGAACAAGCACTGCCCTTCCAGATTGCCTTGTCTTTAATTATGTCTTCTTTCCATGGTGATTTGGTTTCTTTAACCTTAATGGTATAGGCAACAGGGGAGATGTGGAATTGAGTTTTAAAAGCTGTGATCAATTAGGCTACTCATGGCTAACAATTACAACTTATAGTATATTTAATTAATATATTTTTTATATAATTTGGCATTGGACGTGAAATTTAAGTGCACCTAAAATACTGAGCATCTTGTTTTGGCAATTCCAAGGCAGCTCAGAGCACACATTTGCACAGAGCTTACTGTTGCTATATTTGCAGTAGATATATTATAAATAACAACCGTTATCAAGCTGTTAAGAGATCGCTCAGGGATTTTGAATAGAGATTTATACAAAACGGTCAACTTTTTGTCCCACTAACATTACATCATGAAAATAAACACTCTCTTACATTGGACTGTATCGGAAGAAGAAGAAGAAGAAGAAGAAGAAGAAGAAGAAGAAGAAGAAGAAGAAGAAGAAGAAGAAGAAAACTAGGTATAACTCACAAAAAAAAACACATACCTATACATTTTATAGTAGAAGTACCAACACTGCAGAATATGAAACTCTCTGTGTCATCTAAACAGTATGAAAAAACCTTGCAGAGAATTACCATGCATGCCAGCTCCCCTGCAAGATGCCACCCAGCCCGACAAGCACATTCAAAGCAACCTTCCTTGTGGAAGTGGACAGGCACCCTGGTGTCCTTCACAGGATGGCATTATTACTCATTGGACTAGGGTTGCTTTGAATGGGGTTCATCTTTTGTACTATTGAGAATGCAAATTGAATAGAGTGGTTTTGCTAATAGCAAAGACATGTTATCCTAGGACAGGCTACTTGAATTCATATAATTATGAGAGTACAGTCTTCCTAATCTCAGCGTTATGTGCCACATTGATACAGAAGAATCAGGCGTCATTTCAGTTTTTAAATCCGGTTTCCAGTTGCAATGTGTTTTTTTTCCTTTGACAAAAATGGAGCACAGTTCCAGTGCTTTGTTTAACTTCAGTGTAAGGATCTCAGTATCAATCCAGCCTTACATGGTTCTGATTGTAAGAATTGTAAAGAACAATGAAGTGACACAAGCATTTGTTATGTTCCAGTGGACAAGAGTGCTTAATAAACATGTAAGAATTGCAGCTCCCTTCATCAGGTTCTGTCATTTCCATTTCATGCTGCAGGCATTGTGAGATGGACAGGGGAAAGCTTGAAGAAAATAAGCATTTCAAATCTCTTCCAACAAGCCCATTAAAACAGACATTTCACAAGAAACACAAGCATCAATATATTATTAATATTAATATTCGCTGCCCTTCACATCCCAATAACACCTTTATTAATTTTACAAGACACAGCACCACTGGAACTCAAAGGTCAGGGCTAGATTATTATGTTTGCAACCGACATTAGGTTTAACATGAAACAAAATGACAAGCAAATCAATGTAAAGTTCTAAGGCAGATTTAATCACTTCTGGTTTTATTTTTTATTTTTTATTTTACGACGTGGAAATTTAACAGAACTTCAGCAGTAATTCCCCGGATACCTGACTGGGATTGAAAATGCTTTTTTAAAAAGATATTAAAATGGCAAATATCAAACTTTTTCTTCAAGCACAGCAAGGTTATTAAGTTCATCGTTCTTGGCTCAGTAGGCCTAATCCACTACTAGTAAAACCAGGACAGGTGTACCCTGGGTAACAAGGCCGCTGGCTAGCATGACTGTCAGCTGGGCTAGGTAGTTACAGTCCTGCAAAGAATAATGAATACATGCTGGTAACTTAGAGACTATTGTGTAGTGCAGCGTGGTGCATGCTGTCTGTGAAGAATAATGAATACATGTTGTAACTTAGAGCATATTGTGTAGTGCAGCGTGGTGCATGCTGTCTGTGAAGAATAATGAATACATGCTGTAACTTAGAGCATATTGTGTAGTGCAGCGTGGTGCATGCTGTCTCTGTACAAGCCTGCAGTTTGCAGCTAATCAGAAAGAATGCTTTGTTATTGGCCCATGACCCTTGGGAGCTGTGAAATCAACAAGGGATGTTTTACTCTTTTATAAACACAGAGAACTATATGAACTTTACATCCTGTGTGTGGTGCGGTCTCCATGGAGGTATGACATCTCAGGTGACGTGCCACGGGCAGTCTAATAATACAGCGTTAGCTCTCAGTCTGCTGTGAATCGAAGGCTTTAGCTCTGGTTAAAGAGGAGAGGCTTCAGTTTGAAGATGAAACCACAATGACACATCAATGGAGGCCCTCGTTATGGTTGCTATCTATCTTTAACAACTTGGTCACTCAGCAACCTCTCCTGCTGTGACAATATGACAGCTCTTAGCAGGCTGTTTTCAAACAGCTGCTTAAGAAGGCCCGTGAATCTGAGTCCGCTTATTTAAAAATCTCTCTGAGGCAAAAAGGACTTTCTGTTCTTCACTTTTTCACTAACCCAATAGTAGGACAAGGTTTTATATCTTTGAGGGAGAAGTTAATGTCGCCTCTAAAGATTAGGTCCTGTTGAGTCAGTGCATTTCTATTTGTGATAAGGCATATAAAGGCTTTGAAATTCTATTGCCTGTTTTTTTTTTAATGGGTATACTGCTTTATTTTCATGAAAATTGTAACAGGACGATAAAGGTTAAACCGATACATGGAGATACTGAGAACATCAATCAGGCAGGATTCAGAAAACAGCACACATAACTGAGTTCAAAGCAAATAACTGTCTGCACTATGAACACAAACACAGCTAATGAGCAGCTTCTCTGGTAGCAGACGCTGATTAGGTGCTACAGAGCAATGCTTGAAATATGGGTAAAAATGCTCCCCCCAAAAAACTATCTCCCGATGAAGTCTACAAAGGCCAACATTTTCAAAGAAGTAGAATTCTGCATTGGTTTACCTTCCTCTTAAACAGTTGGCCGTTACAGTGCTTGTAGCTGTGTTCAGTGTCTTCATACTGCAATCTGAGCTCAACTAAAACTCACGTGACTACACCGTGGGTAGAACAACGAGGCATGGGAAAGCACATTAATAAACATGGCAAACCAGAGGAAGCAATGGTAGATCAACCATTGAAAAAATATGGAAAAACCGAAAAAATACAGAGCGTGCAGAAGTACTGTGGTAAACCTTTCTAAGGGTGTCCCCAGTTTTCTGTTCTATACAAAAGCAATAACACTCGACAGGGTGTTCCAATATGGTCCAGTCTCCGCACGCCCAAAGGTGTTGTTGGAAACGAGGCAAAGCCAAGTGCCGTTAAACAGCCCAGGTCTGCAGATTGGAATGCCTTTGAGTGTCTTACTGCACTTAGAATATTACATCCATCCCACCCTCCCTCACCCCTCACAAAGCAAGCTGGTGCTCAAGAGAATCAGACAATTGTTGCCAAAACTGTGCTGCCATGGTGACACCTCTGCACAGGTTGGAACGCTTGTTAGCCAGTCATGCAACCCCTCTGTCCCTGCCATTTTAGAATGCAGCCTAGGCTCAGTAATCTCCCCAGAGCACACACTGGGGCAGGTCTTTCCACAGGACTTCGAGGTGACGGGAATGTGAAAGCTGTGTGCCGACGTGTTGTTTAAACCACTTGCATTGACACCGAAGGGCACTCACGAGAACACAGTGACAGTCATTAGCCAAGCCAAGGACAAAGGTCTGCTAGAGTGCTGAACAGTGAAAGCCCATAATGGGAACCCCTTTCACCCAGGCCAAATAGAGTGAACTGTTCAGCCGACCGTCAGACCCCGGGCTTGTCTTTATGCCAGCATGTCTAATTAAACTGTAAATGCTTCACAGTGACCCTTTGACATACTGTTTGCACTCTATAATAACATAGTGCAATTATAGTATTCATTTTAATTCTGCTTTTTATTTTCATGATTGTAAGATAATATATTAATAATATTACATGAGCTAAACTGTTACTGTAATTTAAGCATTTACAGTAAAACTCGTGCTCTTGTGTTCATTTTAATTGCGCAGAATCCATGCACAGTACAATAATACCAGTTTCAAAAGTTCTTCTAGGGTGGCTTCATAATTAAAGTTGCTGATACAAAGTGACGAATCCCCAAAACTACCAATACAATTAGATCTCTCGTCATATGATTTCTATAAGAAGCATTGCTAGCACTTATGCGCCACCTAGTGGGTGGAGCAAGCATCAGAAAAATGAATAAGATCTGCCGTAAAGTGGGATTGCCTATGAGGGACGGGCAACCCTGGCTCTTCCAAACCAGGTATTTGTTCCAACCATGTTGTTACTTGTTGAATTCAGGGGTGGCCAAAGCTGACCCTTCCACTCCTGGTCTTTCTTCCAGCCCTGTTCTAAATTATTTAATTGGACCAATTAAACCTGCACCCAGACCCTGAAGTTGCTCATTATCTCTTTGTTCCTGTTAAACCTGGAGCGAAACGGCCCTCCAGGGATTATTAAGATGATCTTAAAGTGGATGATTATAACGCCTGGTAACTTTATAATAATCAGAGTTCTATCATTTATGTACTTGTTTCCCCCCTTATGGAGATTTCATAACTGAGATTCCTTTTGCAAAGCAGATTTTGCAAAGTCAAGGCATTTGGGCGAACAATGTAATCCACTGTGAAAGGCGCTATACAAATAAAGATTGACTGATTGATTGCTGCTGCGAGTTGTGTGGAGGGCTGGGCTGGGGCTCTGTCCCAGCTGCGGGGTGTCTGTGTAGCCAGCATTTTCTCAGTGTGTTCACTGTTCCCCCACCCTCAGTGTAGTTGTGTTCTGGGCTTGTGCTTCATCTGTTATGTGCGTGAGAAAGGTTCTGTACTGAGCAGCGGAATAACGTGCAGTCCAGGAGTTTCGAGCAACAGGAAGGATTGTGAACAGAATGTTTAATAAACGCATCCTGGGGCTTTCGTTTGTCAGATGATGTATGAATGTATTGAAAGGCATTTTATTTACCATATTTACTGGTAGCTGACGTTCTATCTATAGCACCACCACACCTGCACCACGAATCATTCTGTTGCTATTGATATGGAAACTTTGGCAGATACCCTAGGCTGGATTTCTTTTTTCTCAGGTTTTATAAGGATTAACAGTATTTTCAGTCTTAGAACTGACTTTGAGCGCAGTAAAAGCTGTGGCGTTTCAATAAAGGTCTGAACTGATATTGTGGGCGTGATTCCAGCTCTTACTGACTAATCTTTGCACATTGACTCCTAATGAAAGATCCTCTGTGCAGAAACAATGATTGCCACTGTATAATGCATGGCCTGCTCACTGAGTACTTCCCACACAAAACAGGCCCTTCATGCAAAGAAAGATTTCTTGAATTTGATTTCCCATGGCTGTTTGTTTTATTATTGTAATCCCACTGAATATATTTAATTGAAAATGCACACCATTCCTGCTCTCAATAGCCCCGATAAATCAATATAAGAATTCAAATAAAAAATGCAATGTTTCTTCTATTTTCTTTTTTTTTTATTATTAAATCCACTTTTTTCATCCATAGCTCTTCATATGCAGGTATGAATTTTATAATGCATTTTCTTGTAATGCCTGTAAATACAGTAAGAGTTTAGCTCAGACCATTGTTCTGCAATTCTGAAGAATCAACTTAAACAGAGACACTGCTGGAATGCTGCCTCCAGCCTAGGAGAACATAGTTAAAGAAAGCAGAAGAGCACCCTCTGGTGGCAAAGGTAAACTATTTTTTTTTAACAGTGTTACTTTCTAACTGTAATAATAACATGTACTGTAGGGCTTTTTTTGTTGAATGTCATCTTACTTTATTTTGCCAGCTGTCTCCACAGCTCACGTCTGATCTGTATTCAGCAGCCTAAACGAAACAGCATGCCGATGCTATGTATGTTTTTAATGATTTACAATGATCTGTATATGTATAGGAGTACAAGATGTGTAAGGATTCAGGCAGTGTTGCCGGATTGTTTTGTAAGGAGAAAGCTGATTTGTAGATTGGGAGCTCTGTTTAAATGGCTTTGGGTTCTTGAGAAGTACATTTTATTCACTTTCACTTTGGGTCCGATGAGCCAGCACAGGAACGTATCACTAGTGCAACACTAACCCAAAGAGGGAGCTGATTAGACCGGACTGGACCGTATAACAATAACATTATTGAAAAGCAAGTTCAAGGGTGGGTTTTTTTCCCCTAGAAAGGATTTAAATAATTTTTAACACCATAAAACTGCCAACATACTAACAGCACTTCAATTCTTTCATCTTGCATCACAACAGCTTCTCCCTGGTTTCATACCATTCCAATGTTCCATTCCCTTGCTTCAGGTCCTGAGGCTTCTAACCAGTGCACACCACCCCAGTTGAGTGAGCTGCAATTCCACGTAATACAGTTTTACTGTGGTTCTGTATTGCTGCACAGAATCCGCTGGATAGAATGTGACCCTTACATTATACTAGAAGACATTCCAGTGTATTGATGATTGCCTGCCATATATAATGTTTAATGTATTGCAATGCACTTACAGGGTGTGTGTGTAATCCCTTTCCACCTCAGATTCTTTCCCATTTCACAGTGCAGGACACATTTTGTCATTGCATCTTGCAGTTAAATGTTGCAGTTTATTATTGTGCGGATTAATATTGCTTAAGAAGGACTTGGGGGGGCTTTAATTTAATCTAAGTGGCTTTTTATCTTTTCACTGTGAATTGACAGTGGACCAGATAATTAGCAATAGCACAATATGATCTCCTGGAAAGCCTGCATAGATGTTTGTGTGATTTGTTGCATCTTTCCTTTGTGGAACGACGCATTGTTATGCTTTTTGCTTCAATAATAAATGATAGAGAGGGTTTCTTCTAGAACTGCAGTATAGATTTTAAGAACATTTTATTCCACCTCCAAAAAAATAACCATGACATATTTCAAATGAACCCCTACCCGCTGTGAATGAAATGACTTCTCCCAGGGATTAAGTGCTATAGCCACTAAAATAGCGTGCATCATATCGATGTAATGTAATCCTTACTGGAATGCTTTTATCTGAATGACATGCAATTAACAACATTATTTTGTAAAGCAATATTGTGAAGGACATGCCAGTTATTGTGTTTTTCATTAATTACATTCTACCAGCTTAGAGGCATGAGATAAGGAACACTGCGAAAAAAAACAAAAAACATTTTAAATTACCGAGGCATATTGGTATCCGAGGTGACCAAAAACTTTGCCAAGAAACGGTTTTCTATTGTGGACCTGCCACCTGAGAAGGAAAATAGAGCAGCTGAGATCCACATCTTGCCATCTTTAGCACCCACTTTAAATACATTTCATTCTGCTGTCAATTCTCATTCACACATCTTACTGGCTTCCATTTGCAGAGTAAGACTTAGCAATTCTAGTCACAGCAGTAAATTCAGAGGTAAAAAAGGAAACTCAGTCAAGCAAACACCTGAAAACAAAAGATCATCTGAAACGACTGTCTGCTGTTGAACAAAATCTATTGTATCATGCATCTCCGTGACTGCTGCCGTCTGCTGTGTTTAACATTAACAGCAATGCAGCTGTACTTAAAACTAACAGTGCTGCTAGTGTTATCCAGTGAAAGCAGTGCACGTGCTGGTGGGTTAGTACTGATCGGGGTCTGTTCTAGTGTTATCCAGTGAAAGCAGTGCACGTGCTGGTGGGTTAGTACCGATCGGGGTCTGTTCTAATGTTATCCAGTGAAAGCAGTGCACGTGCTGGTGGGTTAGTATCGGGGTCTGTTCTAATGATCCAGTGAAAGGGGTGCTGTTTCTATCGGGGTCTGTTCTAATGTTATCCAGTGAAAGCAGTGCACGTGCTGGTGGGTTAGTATCCAGTGAAAGCAGTGCGGGTGGATACGGGGTCTGTTCTAGTGTTATCCAGTGAAAGCAGTGCACGTGCTGGTGGGTTAGTACCGATCGGGGTCTGTTCTAGTGTTATCCAGTGAAAGCAGTGCACGTGCTCCAGTGGATTAGTACCGATCGGGGTCTGTTCTGTTATCCAGTGAAAGCAGTGCACGTGCTGGTGGGTTAGTACCGATCGGGGTCTGTTCTAGTGTTATCCAGTGAAAGCAGTGCACGTGCTGGTGGGTTAGTACCGATCGGGGTCTGTTCTAGTGTTATCCAGTGAAAGCAGTGCACGTGCTGGTGGGTTAGTACCGATCGGGGTCTGTTCTAGTGTTATCCAGTGAAAGCAGTGCACGTGCTGGTGGGTTAGGATCGGGGTCTGTTCTAGTGTTATCCAGTACGTGCTGGTGGGTTAGTACCGATCGGGGTCTGTTCTAGTGTTATCCAGTGAAAGCAGTGCACGTGCTGGTGGGTTAGTACCGATCGGGGTCTGTTCTAATGTTATCCAGTGAAAGCAGTGCACGTGCTGGTGGGTTAGTACCGATCGGGGTCTGTTCTAATGTTATCCAGTGAAAGCAGTGCACGTGCTGGTGGGTTAGTACCGATCGGGGTCTGTTCTAGTGTTATCCAGTGAAAGCAGTGCACGTGCTGGTGGGTTAGTACCGATCGGGGTCTGTTCTAGTGTTATCCAGTGAAAGCAGTGCACGTGCTGGTGGGTTAGTACCGATCGGGGTCTGTTCTAGTGTTATCCAGTGAAAGCAGTGCACGTGCTGGTGGGTTAGTACCGATCGGGGTCTGTTCTAGTGTTATCCAGTGAAAGCAGTGCACGTGCTGGTGGGTTAGTACCGATCGGGGTCTGTTCTAATGTTATCCAGTGAAAGCAGTGCACGTGCTGGTGGGTTAGTACCGATCGGGGTCTGTTCTAGTGTTATAGTCCAGTGTTAGTACCGATCGGGGTCTGTTCTAGTGGTGAAAGCAGTGCACGTGCTGGTGGGTTAGTACCGATCGGGGTCTGTTCTAGTGTTATCCAGTGAAAGCAGTGCACGTGCTGGTGGGTTAGTACCGATCGGGGTCTGTTCTAGTGTTATCCAGTGAAAGCAGTGCACGTGCTGGTGGGTTAGTACCGATCGGGGTCTGTTCTAATGTTATCCAGTGAAAGCAGTGCACGTGCTGGTGGGTTAGTACCGATCGGGGTCTGTTCTAGTGTTATCCAGTGAAAGCAGTGCACGTGCTGGTGGGTTAGTACCGATCGGGGTCTGTTCTAGTGTTATCCAGTGAAAGCAGTGCACGTGCTGGTGGGTTAGTACCGATCGGGGTCTGTTCTAATGTTATCCAGTGAAAGCAGTGCACGTGCTGGTGGGTTAGTACCGATCGGGGTCTGTTCTAATGTTATCCAGTGAAAGCAGTGCTGGTGGGTTAGTGCGGGGTCTGTGGGTTAGTACCGATCGGGGTCTGTTCTAATGTTATCCAGTGAAAGCAGTGCACGTGCTGGTGGGTTAGTACCGATCGGGGTCTGTTCTAATGTTATCCAGTGAAAGCAGTGCACGTGCTGGTGGGTTAGTACCGATCGGGGTCTGTTCTAGTGTTATCCAGTGAAAGCAGTGCACCGATCGGGGTGCTGGTGGATTAGTACCGATCGGGGTCTGTTCTAATGTTATCCAGTGAAAGCAGTGCACGTGCTGGTGGATTAGTACCGATCGGGGTCTGTTCTAATGTTATCCAGTGAAAGCAGTGCACGTGCTGGTGGGTTAGTACCGATCGGGGTCTGTTCTAGTGTTATCCAGTGAGTACCGATCGGGGTCTGTTCTAGCAGTGCACGTGCTGGTGGGTTAGTACCGATCGGGGTCTGTTCTAGTGTTATCCAGTGAAAGCAGTGCACGTGCTGGTGGGTTAGTACCGATCGGGGTCTGTTCTAGTGTTATCCAGTGAGTACTGAGCAGTGCAGTGCGTGCTGGTGGGTTAGTACCGATCGGGGTCTGTTCTAGTGTTATCCAGTGAAAGCAGTGCACGTGCTGGTGGGTTAGTACCGATCGGGGTCTGTTCTAGTGTTATCCAGTGAAAGCAGTGCACGTGCGGGTGGGTTAGTACTGATCGGGGTCTGTTCTAATGTTATCCAGTGAAAGCAGTGCACGTGCTCGGGGTGGGTTAGTACCGATCGGGGTCTGTTCTAATGTTATCCAGTGAAAGCAGTGCACGTGCTGGTGGGTTAGTACCGATCGGGGTCTGTTCTAGTGTTATCCAGTGAAAGCAGTGCACGTGCTGTGGGTTAGTACCGATCGGGGTGGTGTTATTAGTACTGGTGGGTTAGATCGGGGTCTGTTCTAGTGTTATCCAGTGAAAGCAGTGCACGTGCTGGTGGGTTAGTACTGATCGGGGTCTGTTCTAATGTTATCCAGTGAAAGCAGTGCACGTGCTGGTGGGTTAGTACCGATCGGGGTCTGTTCTAATGTTATTAGTCCACCAGGATGGCATCAAAGGTCCATCTCTGTTGGCACTACAGGAATACAGAATGTAGCAAAAACAATACTTTATTTTTAATTAAATCTTAGTTCAGAAACATCTTCTGTGTTATTACCTGCAGCTAAATCGGACAGATCAATACAGGCTGTCAGCACAGAGGCTCCATGCTATCCCCTAGTGGTCATACCTTCTCTCTACCGATGCACTTGAGTGAAACAGATTATTTTCAATGCTTGTGGTTTTCTTACAAAGTCAAATGAAGTTTTTATTGTATTCTTAAAGTTTAGCTTACTAGAACAAGCTCTATTAGAAGTAGTTTTACTCAATTATCTCCAATTAGTTTTATGCAACACTATTACATCAATTCTGGACATGCAGATATTTAATCCAGAGGTACCAAATTAATTAAAATAAAAAAAAATAAAAAATCTGAACAGACGCTGTGTTTATGTAATCTGAGACACTAAGTTTCCTATCTTTTAAAAGTGTAGAGTGACAGGCTTATTCACAATATATTCCCAGCGCCCTATTTTGAGAACTGTCAAGTTAGACATGAAACTTCAGACCAGCTCTAAAGCTCAACATTGAAAATGGAGCTTCATCATCACTATGTGTAGGGAAAGAAAACACAACATCTGAAGGGCTATATTTGCACAGTTACATGTAGACTTACCTTCATTTTGTTATCCACAAATGTTAAGTTATCATAACCACATAGTTAAAAGAGAACATTTAAAACAGGTGGAAGGCAGTTAAAAGAGCTCCAAAAAATGACAAAGTAGTCTGTCCTCAAATGAGGACAATGGCACTTAATGAGTACAAAAAAACAACACTAGAGGATAGACGACAAGGTGATAAGGTAATGTTAAAGACAAACCAGAAAGAGTTAGACAGCGCAAAAACGGTACTTCTGAAGAGAGTAAAATGAAGACGTTTTCACGTAACCTCAGCTATGACACTACAGTTACAATAAACTCAACAAATTCCCATTCAGGGTAACAAGACATCATTGGCCCCATTTCAGGTTTAAGTAAGACAGGAGGTCTAATACACCCTTCTTAAAATAAAAGACACAGGTTTAATCTTTAAATACTGTTGCAAACAATACTTTACAATTACTGCATAGTGTTTACAGCGTTTGTTGAAGTTGGCAGATAAATTGGAGAGACTGTTTTATCTCAGTGACATGCAGTACCGTCTCTGCATATAGATATCTGCAAGCACACAGACCCTGCAGTGCACAATCACGCTTTGGCTTACCTGAGGTAAACCTCTCTAATCAAAGGCTGTCGGTGCCCAGAAGCAGCTTCATGCTGGTGGATTCTGCTGTTGGCACAAAACCCACTTTCATTACAAAAGGCACAGTTCAGCGGTTTCAGCTCATAACAGCTATGGAGTAGCTTGGGGGCGAGAGATTAGCTGGATACATATTTATTTTCTTTGATTTGAAGACTTTTAAAGTATTCTAAAAAAAAGACACTACATTATAGGAATAGAGAAACAAGAAAATAATCAAATCAGCTTGCTATCTCACATGGAACAACTGGGGTGTCATGATACTAATTGTAACTCTTTGGGCGCAAAGTAACTATGTAGAAAGAAAACGGTGGAATGACCCAAAAACAATGGAGACAAAACCGGCTTCATTTACTAAGATTTATTATATTGATGCTTTTCGGTCAGGAAATCAGACAGCCCCTCATATAAAAGATACAAAACCCAAAGACATTAATTGTCAGTTGACCACCTCACCAAAACAAATACACTGGCACATTAACCTGAGCCAGTTGTGTTAGACTGTGGTTATAAACATGTAGATTAGTGTGGGGCACAGCTGCAGTCAGTACTCAGTGTACACTGCCTCTGAACAAAACAAAGTGATCCTTTTTCTAAACATATTTTACCCCCCCCAAACAGAAAACTCACACACACACACCTTGTCACACCAGTGGTGGGTTTTTGCTGCTTAAATGAGGTATTCTACATTTTCACATACATAGGTTGCATCTAGGGACAAAAAAAGATATCTATATATGCCACCAAACTGTGCATAATAAAAAATGAACTAAAATAGTTTTTTTGGGGGGAAAAAAAGCAGCCCCCTACCACTCAAAGGTACCAAGGCACTGAAAAAAAACATTTACAAGACATTATATACAGTATGGGTTTGCCAAAGAACTATTCAGAGGAGATTTAAACTGATATACTGATCCAAACAGCTGTTATATGTGACTCTGCAGCTGATGCTTAGTTCACACACCCTAGTCCCTGTAAGGGGCCTTGAATAAAGGTGCCTGCTAAATAGACAAATAATAATAATAATAATAATAATAATAATAATAAAAACAACAAGTGGAGGTTGTGTGTTCAAATCCATGAGCTCAATGCAACAATCTCATTAAACCACGGAGGTGAGAAAGTGTCCCTGTGCCACTTCACCTCGAGTACCCCTGAGCAGAAAAGCCTGTAAACCCATTTGTAAGCAGACATGGAAAAACTGGTTTAAAAGCTTGGAAAAAAAAACTAATTTAGCAGAGTAAACCATTTACATGAAAAAGTACTGAAATAACTGATTTACAAGCTAAAGAAAACCTGGTTTTTAGCCTGTTGCTGTTACTTTAGTTTGTTAATTCATCCATGTACTAACATAAGGCCGTGATGCAGAGCCCTTTTCCACATGTAATAGGTGGAGCGTGGAGTGAGGGGGAAATAGGACCTGAACTCCTTGAACGTGGGGAAGGATTTTTCTTCAAAGCGTTGCTGCAGGAAGAGCTTAGCCTTGGCCTTAAAGTTTGCAAGGGCTACAACATCCATGACAAAGACCTGGTCATCCACATTCTTATCAGAAACCGTATACGCTGAGATCGTTGCATTGTAGGGACTGAAGGGCCTCTTGTCCAAGCGTTCGTTACTCTTCTCAAATGGCGGCACAAGCTCCCTCTCCAGCGTGGTTTGCCTGCTGAGAACCGGGCGGGTATAAACTGAAGATTTGGACAAGTCTGCATCCCAGCGAAAGACTTTCTCCACTTTCTTAACCACAACGGTCTTCTTCCAAAACCAAAAGGAGGACGAAGAAATCATAGGGTACTTGACTTTGAAGTGGCAAAAGGCCAGGCCACACTTCTGAACCCACCTCTTGGCCTCTTCTCTGACCTTTTTCCGTCTCTCAAAAGAGGAGCAGAAACTCTCTTTATGCCGTTCGCCATGGGTCACCTTAGCAAAAGGCACAGGGGCTTTCATTTTCACTGGACACTGTGCATCTGCAAGGGGGCTTCTCTCTGCATCCAAGCTATCCTCACTACTGCCAAAGGCATCTTTAAAACCAGGGTTGGCCATTATGGCTTCTCTCCTCCAGTTGTAGTAGGTTGACCTAGAAATCCCAGGAAAACTTTTTTTAAAGTTCCTGTATGGAAGTAGGGTGTTCGTTGCAATACAGTTCTGCAAGCACTTTTTGGCTTCCTGCATGAAAGCAAAGTTCTGGGCTCGATCACCAACCAGCTTCTCATTGTTGGGGCTGATCGGGACGTTGGGGGTTGGTATGGTCCCGTAATAATTCTGAGGGTGTCTTTCTGGAGGGGACCAACCTTCCTGCTCCAAAACATCTCCAGCACCTTCTACTTCCTGCTTCTTCGTGATCATGAAGGTATCACCACCGCCTGCCTGGAGCAGCTCATGCTTCCAAGCATAGTACGTTGACCTGGAGATTTCAGGAAAGAATTCCTTAAACTGATTAAGAGGCAACAGCTTGCCCTCTGCAAAGCACATCTGGAGAAAGTGCTTGGCCTCGTACCTCGCTGCGGCTTTCTTTCTGTGCTCCTGGGTCTGCCTCTTCCACCGATAGAAAGTACTCTTTGTGATGTTGTACCGGTCTTTGAGGCTTGAGTATGAGAGCTGTGGATCCTGGTTCAAGAGCTCCAAGGTCTTTAAAGGGAGGGCACGTTCTTCATCATCGGGGCTCACCATCTGAGCATCCTTAGTTTGCATGACCGGCACAAAGTGCTGAGGTTTGAAGACAGACCCGGACTCCAGTTCACCTGACCACATGATATGAAGCGTCATCAGTTCAGAGCCCGGTGGCCAGGTCCTCGGGCGAATGAGTCGATTGAAGTACGGGCGGATCTTCAGGTTGCGCATGGGGTAAATGGAGTAGATGTTGCACTGAACGACAGATGCAAGGGCATAGACATGCCACATATTGGCAAAAGTTCCAGGGAAGCAAGTGGCTTTCACGTCAGCATCAAAGATTGCTTCTAACACCGCCATGGATAAGTTCATCTGCTGTGCTGACTCCTCTGTACACAGGGAAAACCTGGCTGCCTGCAGCATGACTTTGGAGTCTATCATACCATGGAGGTAGTAGCGCTTGCGAAGCAGCATCTCCACCACCGTCCTGACTTGAAGCTCCAAGCTCAGGCTAGTGTTCCCAACAAGGAGTATGCTGGCTGCATCGAACAGAAGATTTCCATCTCCTTTACAAGCCAGCGGGACCATGTGGATGGGAGCATCTTGTGGGTAAAGGCATCTAGCCATTGAGTCAATGTCAGCATCTGCTGGGTGGCCCTCGTTACAGGTGACAGGCAGGAGAAAACTGGACAGGGCATGTTCCACCTCCAGGGCAGCACTAACCAGCCTTCCCAAACCAACGCATTCTGTAGCATCCTGCAGCTCCCTCAGCACAGACTGCACAACCTCACCACGCCTTTGAACCATCTCTGCAAAAACGAAACAGTACAAATTTAACATCAAGTTAGAATGGAAGTGGGTGATATGTAATTAAATTAGTTTATGCAAATCACTCAAATGGTATCTAATTTGTTTGTGCATTCGATAGTAAAAAGACTGAAGCAAGCTCGTTGTGTAAAAGAAAGTGAATTGGATTGTAGGTTACGATTACAAAATGATTTCACACAGCAACAAACACTTTTTGCATTAAAACGTTTGTTTTATAAAACAGAGGGGCCAGCTACCTTTACAATACAAAGCCGCCTTTAAAGATGACCAACATCAATTAAATCTCTATATGTATTATCGTTAGCTGTTTGATCAACTGTAACAGTATTTCCATAAATTCAAGACTGTATCGAATATATTAAACTTTTAAACTAAAACTAACCCTAAAAAAGAAACGTGTTTGCTTAATTTGATAATCATCAATGGCGTACAAAAAAATTAAATAAATAAATAAATAAAAACACACGCTTCTGCAATTGCACATCTAAACTATGATAGTTGAGATGCGAATATTCACCACAAATATTACATGATCCCTGTTTTGAAGACGCAAATCGGAACTTAAAAGGAAGCTCAAATTCAATGCCACAAGCTTGTATTTCTTTTTTTTTTATTATTCCTGCACAGTCGTGTTTTTCTGCTCGTACATTGTAATATGTTTATTACGGTTGCACTCAAGTGCTGTGTACGGTTGTTTGAAAGGTAATAAATGTAATTCCGTAAACGACACGACACTGATCCACGTTGCCTGGATTTCCGCTATATTTACAACTTGGCTTTTTGCTTTAGCTTTCTGTAAAACTAAAATAAGTTTTCAATATAATAAGATATACAAGTTAATTATTCTTAATGTTTATTATCATTATTATTCATAAAATTCCATCCTACTATTACATGTTTAAATAATTTCTGGAATTATATATATATATGTGTGTGTGTGTGTATGTATATATCCTTTCCTGCATGAAATAATAAAAATTGCTGGGGGAAAAAAGTCGTTTTCGTCACACAGGCCTAACAAACATTTCATTTAAAAAATGCCATTGGTTTATATGGGTTGGGATGTGATGGGGGGCATCCTCATACGAGTTCAGCGTGCATTTGCGTCCCCCGCTGTCCAGAAAGGTTTTTTTTTTTTTTTTTTTTTTTTTTTTAAATCCATCCATCCATCCATGTGAAATCCTCAAGCAGAAAATGGTTAAAAACACACACACACACACACACACACACACACACACACACACACACACACACACACACACACACTTCCCCTAACACACACTAAAAGCAATATTCTCAATTTTTAATATCGTTTTCTACAGGAGTGTCACCAACGCGGTTTGCAAAACATATTTGCAGTTAAAACGTACCTGCACTGTGTAAAAGAACCCTTTCGTAGGCGTCCGCTTTCTTGTAATTCCTTTTGCAATGCACACTTTTAAATATTTTTACTGGGGGAAGAAAACTCATTGCAAATCCATTCTGCACAAGCGGGTTTTGCAACCTGATGTGTGTACGAACGATACCACCTTGAAATGAAGTGGGTTGAAAACTAGAATTGGGGATTTGAAATGGTACCTCCCTCAAGGAAATTGTCAATCAACAGTTTATTTTTGTGCATCTGATAAAAAGGGGAAGGGGGGTAGGGAATCCTTACTGAAGCCCCGGGTCAATTTCAATGTGATGTGATAATAGCCATTGTCTCGTGTACTTTGTAAACACGGCGAGGTCTCAAAGCCGCTTCTCACTTTGTGCGTTTCTCTACCCTGATTGGTAAATCTGCTGTGACCGGTCTGAAACGCGTCGCTTTGAAGGTTTTGTTTTCAGTCAGCATTGAGCTGAGTTTACACAAAACCCGCTGATTTATCGATTCTGTTACACATTTTTAGATTTGGTTTAGGAATTGTTAAATGAGCAGGTTAGCTACACGCAGCTGTAGTGAATACGATTTAGTTCATTGTTTAATTACATAGAGTGACGTGGTAATAGCTATAAACTCCAGGAATGAAACGATCGCCCCACCCATTAAATTAGGCAAAAACGACTCAAATTATTATTATTATTATTATTATTATTATTATTATTATTATTATTATTATTATCATCTGCCAATCAAAATAAATGCCAAAGCGATCACTGACACGTTAGGCTAACTAACGAGGCATAGCCAGCTAGTTTGCTTTCGTTTAAACGCATACCATTGCTGTCGTGTTTTTATTATACGTGTGTTTTACAGGTACTGAACCACTTTTCCAGAGATTAGCAGAATGCCTGGGACGATCACTCCCGGAAAAGGCTGTGATTTACACTCCAATTCTGAAGGCTTATATACTTTGCACAGCCTGCAAGAGCTAAGCAAAGCACAGTGTAATAAAGCGCCGTGAATTCATAGTAAAGCATCGGTAGGCATTGTGAAAAATAGCGAGGTACGGTAAAGCATATCAATAAACATGGCAAACCACGGTAACCGATAGTGGGAAATGAATAATTGTGGGAAAACTGAAAAAAAAATCAGTGGTTACCTTTTATAAAGGAAAACAAATAGTTAGTTTTTATTATTGTTGTTTTAGAAGAGTAAACTGTATTGTCTGTTAGGACAACTTTTATGATCTGAATAAAATAACCATATACCAATGGATTCAAGAAGCGTCAGTTTCAGTCTTGCGTGAGTATTATCTGTCGATATTTTTATACAATTCACTAAAATTGCTGAAAAAAAAAACTGGTCCTTTTATTGTAAAATCTTATTGAGTTTACATATGAGTTGAACAGTCCCGTTTACAACAGCATAGCAGCTTAATAGTTCAATTACCTTAGCACAAAGATACCATTACCATATCTTAACAAAATCCTATATTGCTTTGAATGGCCCATGGGAACAGCCCAGTAATTCTGTTAGATCTGGAGAGTGCAGCTCTAGCTTCAATAGAAATTTCCTGACTGGCCCAAGTTTGTTTGCCAGGGAGATCTTGAGTCCAGCAGGGTCTGAGAGCAGTACTGTGTTCTTTAAAGATATCAAACAGCTCTTTATCAGTTCATCAGGCTCTTTGTGAGGATCTCGGCTGGACTCTAGCCGGAGGGCACACACAGATCACATCAAAGAGCAGAAAGCACCAGCAGTGCAACAGGTCTGATCCAGAGAGGAGCACCTGGGTGGAAGGGCTTTCTACTGGAGTTACAGGAACTAATGGAGACAAGTACTGCAGTTCATAGCGGACAGCTTTAATCGCAGGCCATGGTCACAGATAACACACCAGCACTAAAGACAGGGTCACGCAAAGGGTTAGACCCTTTTATACTGCAGTTAAACTGACTGCACCTTGCAACTTCATCCAATACCTCCATTTAGATAAGAGTAGACTGTACAGATTTTAGCCTTACAGTGCATTTAGACTGGCGTGATTCTTTATTTATCTGAACTAAAACTCACAAACTTCTCCATGGGTTACTAATAACAGGCATCCAAACAAATATGTTAGAGTTTTCTATCAATTATTTGTGTTTGTCCTCTTCGGGTGGTCCTATGTCATTCAAGTTTTAGTGTGAAATGCAATAAAAGCATTACAGACTTCAGGCTGGCAGTTAAGCAGATATCCACAAGGCTGGAAGGCATTCAGCTTACTCGCGCTTTGTTTTGCCTATAATTCTGCAGCAATCATCTTCGTATTTAGCATATTTAGCTTCTGCTGCTGTGAAATTAAGAAACAACAACAGTGAAAAAGCATGGCTTGTTTGTAAGCAGTGCAGGCGTGGATTTAGTGCCCAGACAAGCAGGGGATTGATACAGTGTGAGAAGCAGCATGTTGTATTATTAGGATTTATGTTGAGTTCTCTTCAGCGGAGGAGGGTACAGGGTGCTTGGTTCTGTTGTCTTGAAGGGTAACGTTTTCAACACCTCACTGTGTGTCTTTTGCTCAAACAGAGTTGATAATCAAAGCGTCCCTTCTGATCCTGTCCCAGCCTCCCACCCCCTGCCTCCTTGACTCCTTTGCAGGCTCTCGGGTCCAGGCTGATGTTTTGTTCACAGCTGGACTCAAAGACAAGCTGGTGCCGAGCTGCCTTCCACGTGATGTAAAGGAGGTCACAGAGCAGACGTCAATGTAATGCTAATGACTAGCACTACAGTGAATACATTGCAATGCTATTACAGGGCAAGTGTCATTTCTAGTACCGTGCGCAAGTTTGCTTAACAAAAAAAAACAGAGATTGCTGTTTTAGATATCCATGTAGATTACATTTCTGAAGGGTTATGAACTGACCTGGGATGGGACTACCCTCATAAAAGCTTCCCTATACTTTATTATGATTTCACTAGCTTTCAATACACCTTGCTATGCTTTTAACTAGGGAGACTTTTATAAGCGTTAGTTTTACAGCTTGTTGTATAATATGCTTTAACATACAGTATCCCCCTGTGCTTTACAATGCTTACCTGTGCTTTGCCTTGCTTTCACTGTGCTTTATTACACTTTACTGTGATTTTACTAAGGGAAGATGTATAGGGCTTGATATGGGCATTGCTTCAAACAATTTCCTGAGAGTCCCAGTGACTCACCCATGCGTGACTACTGGCCTGTGATCAGCTGGGCTGCTAATTAAACTTTGTAGGAAGTAGTTTCAGTTGCTGTGGATATAGTTCATGAAGTTCACTCATGGTCCGGTTCAAGGGTCGAGGGAGGAAGCACTGGAGCCAGTTATGAAAGGTTAGGATTGTCACTCAGTGGAAGGTATGTTGTGGGTCTAAGTGACAGTACCAGTATCTGTCATCCTAATGCAAACCATTTGAATCTTGTGTCCTGTGTCTACTTCTAGACATTTAGCAGGAAAAGCAATTAGTGAATTTGCGATTCCACATCATCCTTTACCTGACAAGGACAGCAGGACCACACTACTAAACCCTGATATGTGGTGCAGTGCGAGGCTGGCCTGACCCAGGCTCATGATGTGCTAAACTGAGTAACACAGAGACAGCAGCACCCACCACCCCACCTTCACCTTGACCAATGAAACACTGGAAGCGTGCAGATTAACGGGTCTGTCCCGCAGATTGAGAAAACAGAGGAGGGCAGTTCCGAAGTGTTAAAAATGCAAACGGTACCACATTGAGGATGGCTCCGGCTGTCTGGCATGCTGGGGGGGGGAGGGGGGTCTTCACAGATCTCCAAGCACTGAGGGGGTGGATATGAGAGCGGCTTTGAGATAAGCCTGAACCCTTGTGTTCTTGATGTTGGCATTGTGAGACACAAGGAGACCAGTGCACTTTACACTCAATGGAGAGTCACAGGGGGGGGGGGGGGGGGGGGGGGAGGGGGGGGGGGGGAGGGGGCGGCAGGAGTGTACAGTTTGTTCTAATCCATTGTTTTTTTTTACTCTTTATCTAGATTCTATAGTATGATTCTAGAAAGACATATTTTGCATTTTCCATAAAAATGTCTTATAGTAAAAACTGCATTTAGAGAATAGAAAGGTGTTGTGTTTTACTCTATATTAGCAAGTTAACACATTAAATGTAAGACTGTAATCTGATTAGATTTTTCAGTGAAACTGCACAAAAGACAAAACTATGAAGTAATGTAGTAAATATTTCTTTAAATTGTAAATTAATAACATGTTACTAAAAATTGTTACTTTATAGATCCATGTTAATATATATATATATATATATATATATATATATATATATATATATATATATATATATATACACACACACATACACACACACACACACACATACACACACACACACACACACACACACACACACACAGTTACAGTGGAAAATCTAATATAATTAGACCCATGAAGTTTACTGGTATTCCCATTATTAAATTAAACTTTACATGGCAGAATTAAGCACACGCATAGAGTAAATAAATATATATTCTAGTTTGGTACAATAGCAGCAAACTCTGTCTCGTTTCTTTTGTTCTGTTTTGTTAATATATAATATGCTGTGTTTTTTAAACTACAGTTTGTAAGCGGTGCCTACGACTGAGCAAAACCCGTAAATAATTTGAAGCGAGTTTCTGTTGGTATTTGGACAGACACATAAGCAAAACCAATGGGCGGTTTGCTAACAAAACACACTTCGGACTACAGCAGAGCCGCATGAAAAATATTTGACCACTAGAGTGCAGGCAAACATTAGGTTGCGATTTTATTCAAAGTCTCTCCGTTAGCTTGGGGAAGTAGATTCCTTGATCTTTCAAAACAAAAACACATAATTTCAACGGCATGTGCAATAACAGCGTGTAGAGAGAGTTAAGTTGTAAAGTAATTAACTTTGGCACTCGTTGTGGTTTTAATTAACGGCCAGTTGAATAAATGTTTTAAATCCATTTAAATCCGTTGGTCTTGTTTCCTGTTTTCTCCACCTGACAGTCGACTCGAGTGCTGTCACGTGTTTCTTTAGCCTTTAATCGCACTTTTCCTGGGGATAGGAATGATCATTTGAATCATGCACTGTTACCTGCAGGGTGCGAGCAGTTTTACACGCCTATGTTTTGCCAGTTTATTCGTGTAAATTAGTACTTTTTTTCCTTCGTATATATATTTTTTCAAAATTAGTACATTTTTGCTAACAGGGTTCATTTTAATTTTCTACCTCAATGACACAAATGCAGAGTGAAAAACAAGATCAGAAAAAATGCACAAGGTAGGACTTTCTCATTAGGTTGTGTTTCTGCTGAATTATTGTGTAATGCTCAGATTGATGGCAAGCAGAGTACAGTGTAGATTACAGTATGATTCACAAGTGCTTGTCACACTGGCATGGTTAAATCAGTCTTTGTTAGAAGCTTGATAATGCTTCACAATCGAAGTGAACTACAGTAGCTAACGATAAATAACGATAACTGCTTTTCAGTGCACGCTGTTTCTTAGATTGGCTTCCTTAGACATGAGGTACATTACAGAGACACTGTATTTCGTAATTTCAGTTCATGGTGCAGTAAACAAAAGAGGAAACAGCTGGAGTTATTGTCTCCGATCGCGGTACAGCTAGCAGAAAGTGATCCACCGTTATGCCGATGTGTTGTTGGAGCTGCTTGTAGATGTCACTGATCCGGTGTTATGCCCATGTGTTGTTGGAGCTGCTTGTAGATGTCACTGATCCGGTGTTATGCCGATGTGTTGTTGGAGCTGCTTGTAGATGTCACTGATTGTCAGTGGTAAAGCTTATTCGTGTACTCTACTTCCTGACTCAAAGCTGACACAGGCATGTTTCTACTTTCAGACCAAAGCTGGATCTCCAGTTTCTGCGGAGGCTCTGTCGCATTCAGAAAATCCTCTTCCCTTCTTGCTCCTCTCAGAATGTGTTGATGTTTGGGACCCTGCTTTCTGTTACTCTTCTGGGTAAGATCGTGTTGCACCCCTTGTAGTAGACTAGTGTGAAGGGCTGGAGCGATATAGAGAAGGGTCATGCAAGTGTAAGTGTAAGTGTCACGTTTTTTTTTTTTTTTTTTTTGTTGCAGCGAGCTGTCAACGCGTGTGGAACGCTGTAGTTGGCGCCGCTGGTTTGACCATATGATTACACGCGCCTGTTTCAAATGCATTCCACTCTTGGACGATGACGTTGTAAGTTGACTGTAACTCCGGTGTCACTGATGCCGAGGTTATTATGGTGACCTGAGCCTGATGGGTTGCAAGCGCTTGTAGATGTTCCACTGAGTGTAATGCCCGATATGTGTTTGGACAGACTGCTTGTAGATGGTACTGTGATCCGGTGACTCAAAGTGTTTGGCAGTGGTTCACTGTAAAAAGTCCATTTGGCCAATGTACCAGTTCTAGCACACAACAGTCCACAGTGTCCATTCTCGACCAGTCTTCTGCTGAGGCGCTGTCGCATTCCCAGAAATCCTCTCCTGTCTTCCCATGACGCGACGATCTTTGAATAACATTGGCCATTGGGACCTCCTGCTAATTCTTACTACTCTCTTCTTTATTTCTTCTTGAGTAAGATCCGTGTTTTCCAGGTGTTGCACCCCTTGTAGTAGACTAGTGTGAAGGGCTGGAGCGATATAGAGAAGGGTCATGCAAGTGTAAGTGTAAGTGTCACGTTTTTTTTTTTTTTTTTTTTTTTTTGTGCAAGAAAAAACAAATATCAATATAATAACCCCCCACACATGAACATCGAACACAACCAACCCAAAAACGCACCCCTCACCCACCCTATTCATTAGCATTAATCATGGACGGAGCGCAATGCTAATCACCCGCAGATTGCCGCTGGGTTGTATAGAGTTACACAGCGCCTGACACCTGCAATTCTTCTTGCTTTACAGCACAGTTGATCATTTACCAGGTGGGTGTCATTCCCAGCAAGTTCTACGAGGTCCTGTCTGACAAGGATCTCACTGGGTTCAAAAACCTCACATTGGTGGCCGTTCTTTTAATCACAGTCAACTCCACAGTAAGTCGACAGAAGGGGACTGCACATACAGTAGAGGCCGATTTAACATTAAGACATTAAGAAAGACTTCTAGCGTGAACTTAGGTCAAATCATTTTACTATCGTCAAAGTATTTTACTATCAGACTTGTATTGCGTTTGTTTTATATATATATTATATATATATATATATATATATATATATATATATATATATATATATATATATATAGATTTATACACACTGTATCAAATTAATTGACCGAATCGTGTTTTTTAATTCACTATGATTACATTTCAAAAAGGCTATTATGACAGATTTGTTTAGTAAGTTATCTATTTAATGCTGTATTTCATTTTAAATTGGTTGTAAAATGAGGCTGGCATCTCATACTGGAAGATGTTTTCCTCCCCAGTTGAAGAGTCTGGACCAGTACATCTCGAGTCTCATGTATGTAAACTGGAGGAGGAGCCTAACTGAACATCTGCACCAGTGTTACTTCACAGGGAGAGTCTATTACACCCTCAACATGCTCAGAGAAGACACTGATAACCCGTAAGCTCCGGGTACCAGAAAGCTTGGGTGCCGACATTTCCACCTCTTATTATCAGCATTACAGCATGCTCCCATGTTACAACAGGGATGGAGAGAAGACTCCTATTGCATAGCAGTGTCACCCATTCCAGGTTTTACTACAAACTTGATTAGCCACAGTGTATAGGTAACAAGCTCATAGTAAATGTATCAAAGTGCTATGCAGTGCTTACCGTCTAATTACCATCTCTGTCATCATGAATACAGTCATGTTTTGTTTTCCTGAAACTATTCTCCTTTTCCACATATCACAGCTATAACAAGGTCAGATAGAGTCTGGAATAGTTTCACGATTACTGAACTGTATTTAATTAGAAACAAAGACTTTATTGGTTAAAGCTTTGTGAATAGGACCAATTACTTGATTATTCTGTGAAATATTAAATGGAATTGTTTGCACAGACTTGTCCAATATTACAGTTTGTTTTTGTGACAGAGACCAGCGAATCAGCCAGGATGCTGAGAGATTCTGTAAGCAGATGAGCACCATGGCCAGCAAACTCCTCATCTCTCCCTTTGCGGTGGTGTACTACACTTATCAGTGCTTTCACAGGTAAGACATGCACAAGGTAGTGTAACGAGTTTAATATCAAGCTTTTGCCTTCTTAACTATTTTTTTTCTATTCTCATTACATTCACCTGAAAAGCCTTGTGGTATTTCTTTAGATTATAAAGCAATTCCTTTTTTTCAATTCAAATTCCCATCCCTTTTAATCAGTGCCAATTCCAAATGGCAAAGCTATCAAAGTGCTATGCAATGCTTAGAGTCTAATTCCCATCCCTGTCAAATGGAATTGGAATTGATTAAAATCGAATGGGAATTGGAATTGATTTAAGGGAGAAGGGAATTGGAATTGACCCCAGCCCTGGTCCAAACCCAGTTCTGATCTTTGCTGGGTGTTTGATGCTCTCTCCCCAGTCATCGTAACCATTTCTATCGACAGCACTGGCTGGAAGGGGCCCATCATTGTCTTCAGCTATTTCATAATTGGGACCATTGTGAATAAAGTGTTTATGGGACCCATCGTGTCGACTCTGGTTGAACAGGAAAAACTGGAGGGGGATTTCAGGTAAACACACAGATTCCTGACCTGTACATTCAAAATCATTGAATTTTAGCAGGGATGGAAATAAGACTTCTGCTGCGAGCAGTTTCAGCCATTCCAGGTTTTACCACGAGCTTGATTAGCCACAGTTTGTAGGTAACAAGCTTGGGTGCGTCTTATTAAACTCATAGTAAAACCAGGAATGGATCAAAGTGCTGTGCAATGCTGGGAGTCTCATTCCCATCCCTGTTTAGTGTTGTACGGCAGGTTATATCTCTTTGTAAATAAACACTCTGCTGTGGTGAGGTAACATTACTGTAACCCTATTACTATTGCGGTCAACAACTGTGTTGCTCAAGTTCCATACATGTGACATGCTGAGCTGCAGCCATTTTACACAATATCCTGAACTCTGCTTTTGCAGGTTAAATTGTGCGTGTTAGAATTATACTATTACTATACCAGCAATGGGGAGTAACACTCCTATTACACTGTATCGCACTTAAGATTAATTAACACAGGCCATATGGGGGTAAGAATACTAATTAGTGCTGGTGCTATCTCTCTCTGTGTCAGATACTCCTGATTCTGTGTTCTCTCTGCAGATTCAAGCACATGCAGATCCGGGTCAATGCAGAGTCTGTAGCATTCTACAGGTAAGAGTGCTGAGCCGTGCCCACACTGGAACATCAGCAGTCATTTCATTATCGTCCGTTTATTCTGTTTGTTGAACGACTGCTTCCCCTCTCCTGTCTGCTGGCAGGGCAGGTAAAGTGGAGCACATGAGGACCAACCGAAGGCTTCACACCCTCCTGACGACCCAGAGGAGCCTCATGAACAAGGAGCTGTGGCTGTACAGTACGTCATTTGAAAGTTTTCTGTTGTTGTGATGCCTCGGGGGTTGTGTGCTGGTTTCAGTACCTCATGAAATAGTAGCAGAGAAGGAGGCTTTCCTAGATTAAACTAAACCACTGCTTTAGTTTATTTTTTCATTTGTTGCATTGCAGGGATGGTATATAAGCATTTTGACTGTACCCTCTTGCAAAGACATCCATCCATCCTTGTATTCTACTGTATTCTTTTTGAGCCCATTGACCGCATGAAATAGGATACCCCACTTCTAAATCAAGAGACATGTGGTGGTTCTCCCCTGATACCCCACCTCTAAATCAAGAGAGACACGTGGTGGTTCTCATCTGGGTGGCAGCCTTGTCTCATGCACTCGGAAAGTCACGGTCCTCCTGTCAGCAGCCCACGCAGTCTAATGCATCTTTATAACCAAGTGCGTTTCCTTTCCCTCAGTTGGGGTGAACACGTTTGATTACCTGGGCAGCATCCTCAGCTTCATTGTGATCGCCATTCCCATTTTCACCGGGGTCTATGACAAACTCACGCCAGGAGAACTCAGCGCTCTCATTAGCAAGGTGAGGAAAAGTGCAGGGAAAAGACAAAAATGCAAGTATTACTAAAACAGTGTGCAGTCTGGAGCAGCTCAGTGGTAAGTGCTCAGGCTCCAGGAGAAAGGTTAGGCAGTAGGAAATCATTATTCAGGTGAATAAAGCATGCATACATTAGAAAACAGTCTTCAGTTTTCACTGTAAATGGGTGATGGACATCCCTGTAAAGGTGTTGCATCTTAGCACAGCTACCTTCAAATAAATAGTATGCTTCCAGGCTCCTAGAGGTATTTGGTGTCTGTTCAGGGGTCAGATGTAGTCAGCTGCAGTTTAAAGTAGTCTCCACATGATGTCGCTATTTTTCACAGTAAAAGAACAGCTTTCAGAAGCACCATTCGCACCGTCAGCGTCACCTTTCTCAAAATAACCAGAAGCCAAGAGATGCTTTGACTGCTATAAAACAAACCCCAGGGGTCATCAGCACTGCATTAGAAACCTACTTAGCAGAACAGGGATTAAGCATCATTAACACAGCACTAACCCCCACCCCCTGCACTGTCTCCCCAGAATGCCTTTGTTTCCATTTACTTGATAAGTTGCTTCAGCCAGCTCATGGATCTGTCTACAACCGTGTCTGACGTGGCTGGCTACACTCACAGGTAGGTTGGTGAGGTACATTACTAGAAATATCAGCTACAAAATGGGCTGTGGTAAACACAGTACTGACTCTCCACGATGTCGTGTAGGACCATGAAAGCCAAATATATCAATCTTATATAAAGATTATCAGAAGGTCAGTGCTTCAGATCCCACCCCTGCCACTGACTGACTCACTGTGTGACCCTGAGCAAGTCACTTAACCTCCTTGTGCTCCATCCTGCGGATGAGATGTTAAACCAATGCCCTATTATATGTGACTCTGCATATAATGCACAATTCACAGCCTACCTTTGTAAAGTGCTTTGTGATGGTGGTCCACTATGAAAGTCGCTATATAAAAAATAAAAATAAAGCTATTATATCTATATCTCCCACAAGTTTTTCTCAAGGGAGGGTTTGTACCATTTTTTAAATCACAGAGACATTCCTAGGGTTGAAGTGCCGGGTGCTGTTGTAATGTGCGTTGCTTCTCTCTAGGATCGGAGAGCTGCTGGAGGTTATGCAGGAGATTGCCCGAAAGCAGTGTGACTACGACCCCATTTCAGGGGAATCATGTGACTTCGACAGGTAGGAAAAGTCCAGGTGTTTGGTCAGTGTGTAATTTCATTGTTCGGCTTTCAACCGTGCAAAACTGTGAAATACAAATGCTTCCTTACTTCCAAACAGTGACCTGGAGATGCAGACGTGCTCTGCTGACACAGCGTTCACTCTCAAGCGACTGTCCTACAAATCACCCTTTTCTGATGAGCTGTTAGTGGAAGAGCTCAACCTGAAAATCTCCAAGGGAAACAACCTGCTGGTGGTGGGGAACACAGGCACTGGGAAGACATCCCTGCTGCGGGTCCTTAATAAGCTCTGGGAGAGCACCAGCGGTAAGGGTGGAGTTGGCAGCCTGTTGCCATAGAGATTTAGGAGCATTAACTCCTATTTTTTGAAAGGAGAACATTCCATGTAAATGATACAAAACTAAAACACAAACAGCTAGAATGTACATAAATGAATAATTGTGCTTAAGTTGCTTGTTTCTAGTTTTATAAAATGAGTAGCTTTTATTCTCTTCCAAAAAATTGGAGTTAATTAAAGACTGGAGTAAACGCTTTGAAAGTCTTGCCCGTTAGATTTCAGCTCCATCACTGAGTGCCATTCAGCTTGTCAACCTAATGCACATCTCTTTGACTTTGTAATTTCACTCCTCTACTCCAGGTAAGGTTTTTCGCAGTCAGAAATGTGGCTCTAAAACAGAATGAAGCTTTAAAACTGGCCAGTTTACAGTTTTGCATTACAGCGCTCGCTGATGGACTGACAGCTGGTCGGATGGGTTCTTGCAGGTTCTGTTGAGATGTGGACCTGCTTCGGACCTCGCGGGATTCTGTTTCTTCCACAGAAGCCGTATTTCACAGATGGGACTTTGCGAGAACAGGTACATTTGCACATTGCTGAGTTTGTATGGTCAACCCTTTCGCACTTTCTATACTGACTGTTTTCTAAGGAGGATGGATACGTATTGTTAATGTACATTCTGCAGCGTGAAGGTCGCGTTGCTCCGGGTTGGTTTCTAGAGGATAATAGTGTTGTGTTGATGTGTTGCATGTATAACGATGCTGATTCGTTTTTAATTAACAGGTGATTTATCCGTTGAAGAAGATTTATCCTGTCGCAGGTAAGATGTGTTGCTCTTGGCTAGCCGCCTTCACGATTCATTTATGTGTTTGTAGTTCCTGCTAGCGACAAATCATGAATTGCCTGTTTAGTCTGTGATAAAACACAAAGCCAGGAGTGTTGTGCTGAATATCAACAGCTGTACAGAGAGTTAAGAAACACAAACGAGACACAAAGCACCAGAAGAGAAAAAGCACACTCACAACCAACAGTCACTTTACTAGTTCTTTGCCGTGTTTCGTTTTGTTGTTGGACGTGGGCAGGTTCTGCAGATGATGAAAGAATAATGACATTCTTAGAACTCGCTGGAGTGGTGAGTTCCTGCTGCCAAGCTTGTTGATGATCTCATCACCTTGATACTTAAAACATTGAGAGTCCAAAATCACCAACACAACATTATCAACCATTGGCTACCATTTCACTTATAGGCCAGCCTTTTGAAAAGGACGGGAGGGTTAGATAAGAAGGTTGACTGGAACTGGTAAGCTTCAATGATTATTATTATTATTAATAATATTATTATTATTATTATTATTATTATTATTATTGCAGCTAGATCACTTTTCTTCTGTTATTACCTGTATAATGAAATGTGAAGAAATTAAAACAGATACACCTAGATAATTGTGTAAAAACTCTTCTGATTAACATCGTATCCTATTGTGTTTCATGGCATAGTACGTGATCAATAAGTCTCAAATCAATGTAAATTACAGTGAAAACCATACTGCAGCAGGAATGCAAATAAGACTTCCACCGCAAGAGAGAAGCATGCCATCAGTAAATGTGAAAAAATGAATTAGTTCAAGCTTTGTAGGGCCCACTATATGGCAGATAACCCTAACCCAACCCAACCCCAATCCTCTTATGGTCTGAAAAGATTGTGAAGTGTGGTAGCAGGTGAATGAATTGTTTTTTTTTGGGTGTATTTCAGGCATGATATTTTGTCGCCCGGTGAAATGCAGAGGCTTTGTTTCGCGAGACTGTTTTACCTGCAGCCCAAATACGCAGGTTTGTACTGACGTTATGGCAGACTCAGAAGTCAGGCTGCCTGCCTGCAATGTACTGATCATGCATTCATACCCCCCCCCCCCGTATAGTTCTAGATGAAGCGACAAGTGCGCTGACTGAGGAGGTCCAGGACCAGCTGTACCGAGCCTGCAAACAGCTGGGGATGACATTAATCAGCCTGGGGCATCGCAGCAGCCTGGAGAAGGTACAGACACGCATTCTCACTCAGACTCCATAGCACAGCAGAAGCGTTCTGCAAGGATCCCCTTTAACCATATTAGTATACAATAGGAACGCAGCTAGTACACAGCTTTGTTTAAGTTGTGATTACTGTACCCACCATTGTCCTAGAAGTACCATGACAGTATAAGCTGTACTAATTGATCTGTGGTTAGAATCCCACTTAGAGTGGCTCAGTCTGCTGTTACTGTTGTTTGACTGGCTTCTTCTGGGTCCCTCAAAATTAGATTCAGAGATCAGTGGGTTCTTTTTCTAGAGTGATAGAGAAACAAATGTCTGATGTTAGTCAACCCAGGACACTGCTTCAGATTTAGCACAGTGAGGAGAACAAGAGGCATGACTGGAAATGGAGTAAAAATAAGTTTAGAAGGGAAGGTACACAGAGAGTTATAAATGCATGGAATAGCCAACCAGGCGATGCAGTAGGATCTGAAACACTGGGAACATTTAAAGAGAGACTTGATTCTTTTAAATGAGATCCCCCCCCAGTCAGGGTGAATGCAGTGCTATCAAGGGACCAGCCTTGTCTTATGTTCTGATGTCTTCTACTCTCTTGTTACCAGTATCATGACCTGATGCTGAAGCTGTGTGGCAATGGCCGATGGGAACTTATCAAAATGAAAAAAGAGTAACCAAAGTAGCGTTGCAGCAAACCCATGACTGAGAGCAGCAGAGAACAACGGGACCCTGCTGGAGTATCAGCGTGCAATCACAGAGCTGCAGTGGAACAGAAGCAGCGTCGGCTGTGAACATGGAGCTCAGGACTCTCATCGAAGAAGAAAACAGCTGATCCCTGCTGGATTTTGTCTTTACTTGGGCAAGCCATAATAATGAGCTTTTAATAAACCCAAACACCTATATACAGTAAAATTTGTCTCATCCGGCATTTCTTGGGACTGGAAAATTGGATTATGCAGTGTGCAGTTTACAGCTGTTTAAATGACAGCAGTCTTTGTTAGGCAGGTTTCACAGTATTGTTTCTTATAGCTGAAAGTCATGTGCAAGTGTTAAAAGATGCTGGCTTGCTGGTTAGCAATCTAGTTTTCTTTATTAAATTTGTTTTAAATCTTGATTGGTTGCTTGGGTGTTGATGTGGAAGTGGGATTTTGGCATGCTTGTGTGTTGGGTGAGTAGATCAGGGTCAGGAGCTTTGCAAATGGGCAGGGTTCTTTCAGTAAACTCAACACTGGAGTACAGGAGCAAAGAGACCCGCACTGTGAAACTTATTTTCCTTGCCCTCTCCCCATATCCAGAGAAAACAGCCTTGGCTGTACAATTCCAACTTCATGTGTTAGTCTGACTCGATACACATCAGGAACATGTAAAACATATAAGAACAACACAATCATTCAAAGGTTATGTATTGAATAACTTTTTTTGCAGTGTACATATTTGCATACCAGACCCAGCTCCCTGAAAGAAGAGTGTACAAGCTGTGAAAGTCTGAAAGAAGATTTTTGCTCATCAATACTTTGATGTAGGCGGCTAGGAGGATAGAAGTGGTTTAATTAGTCAGGGCTTCAGTTTTTCACCTCCACCTGGTTTCAAATTGATCTTGGGTCTCTGAAAGGATGAGTCTGATGACTCTAAACATACAGTAAGAATCCTGCCCTTGGGAGTACTCGAGTGCAGATTCAGAGTCGCTTTCTTTCCAAGGTGATGTGTGAAGTTAATTAAAGCAGATGAAGTCGTTATCGCAGGGCCTGTGTCATACCGTTGATCCGTAAGGTGTTTGTGAAACCTCAGGATGAAGGTACTGTGACGGAGAGCTGTTTAATGAATACCTCTGAGACGGAATAGCTTTTAACATGAGGATTTCCTGCAGAGATTAGAGCACACTTAGGGTTTATGGTTTTCTGGTCTAATTAATAGACACTGATGAAACACCCCAAAGCACAAAGGAGCGCCGATGATCTCTACTGCTTATTTTATTATCACTTACATGGTGCAGTTCAATATACTTTGCTGCTACAGAAGCACAGCATGATCTGTTAGGGTCGAGTGTCGTTCCCATAAGTGACAAGGGTGTATTTTCAGCCAAGGGACTGCTGTGATACCAGCGATTTATGTTCTTTTAAACACAATCCCCCACCCCCTCCCCTCAAACTTAACATAATCAACTCGGAGACAACATTGACTTTATCTGTGGCCCACCTCTGGGCTTTAAATGACAAGCCAATGAATTTAAAATGATTCCAAAATCTGAGAAAATATATCCAATCACAACACATTCCCTCAGTTGTAACCACACCCTCGTCCCGCCCCCAGGTCCTTTCCTCCAACGGGAACGAGCCTGGACCGTTTGATCTGAGCTGTCCTCAATATGCTTCTCTCTATAAAAAGACTTTCTAAAAAATAAACCCACAAAAACAAAGCCGTATAAATAATGCTGGAACGCACTGCATGATAAAGCAGAATCAAGCAGATACTGCAGGCACTATTCAGTGCTACCAGGCTGACAGCGCTGGATTGTCAAAGCGAGCCTAGGGATTTAATTTAAGGCATAATGTGTTTCAGCACTGAACTTCTTTTCCATGTAACAGAGATTAACAGACATTACAAGTTTTTGCCTTTTGTGTTTTTTTAGGTGGGTTAAAAACATTTTAATAGCACTGCAGGAAACAACACAGAAAGAGCAAAGTGGCTGGTGGTATTAATTTACTGTCCTGATGCTCATAGTTAGAGTAGTGCAAAACAAGATAAGCTGAGGATACAGTTAATTTCAGCAAAGAAACAATGAAATGAGATGATTTATTATTAAGTTAATTGATTGATTAAACACTGCTTGCACTAGACAGTACTAAATGAAGAACTGCTTCACATTCTCATTTTCTTTTAAACAGTTTACCAGTTTCCTGTGATTAGAAATAGTGTTACACAGAGCATCCTGTCATTCCATACTGATGCAAAACCCAATTTACAGAAACACAGAAACACGCTATCTCAGCAAGGTTCTTTTTTTTGTGGCCACAGAAAAGCTGTCTGAATCATTAAGTCAGGGCTATTGTTTGGACATTTGCATCGGGCTTCGGGGTCCCTCGACGCAACCTTACCCAGAAGCGGGTTAGCCACCCTCTGAACTTCTTTTGCCCTAGTATGATAACGTACGGGATGAAGGAGGCGTAGATATCGAATGCCACCCTCCCGGCTCCTGCCGCAGAGGTGCCGCTCAGGTTGAAGGTCGAGATGGTGTGCAGGATGATACAGGTGTTGTAAAGACTTACCAGGGCTACCAGGACCATTGCAGCGTCCTTCTCCTTGCCTAGCCGGCAGAGAGTCCCTCGAGTCTCTGCGGGTGCCTGCCGCTTGAGCAGGAGATGCACGGTCTTGATGTTGAACAGGGTCGTGAAAGCCGCCGCTGTGTACTGCAGCACCGTGAGATACAGCATGGCGTAGGTGACGATGAAACCACTTCCTCTGTCCATGGCGTCGGCCACAGAGCAGTCACAGGCTTGGGTGGAGTTGATATCCAAGGTCTCTGGGATTAGCAGAAGGAAGGGCACAAAGATCAGCGCCCAGGCCAGCCAGTGGAACCCCAGGAGCAGGTAGAGCTTGGACGAGCTTCCCAGCTTGCACCGCGCCAGGGATGAGCTGTGGGTCTTCTTCAGCTTGCTCCAATGGTACCAGCTGAGGATCACGATGCACCACAGGCTAACCTTCCGCCCTGTGTGCATGGCGAGGGTCACAGCTTTGCAGGCGAGGCTCATGGGGTAGCAGCGTGAGTAGATCATAGGGACCGTCAGGGAGAGGACTCGGAACAGCAGGTGGACCTTGTTCCCCAGTGAGGTGTGCACCACCAGCATGTCTGTGAAGTACATCCTGCCCGGGCTTCTCTTTATAAGAAAAATAACCATGCTGTTGCCAAATATCCCGAACCCGGCAAGGATGCATGAGAAAAGCAAGTTGTACATTGTGTGTGCTAACTGTGTGTGCTAACTGTGTGTGCGGTCGCTTGGCTTTAAGTAAGAATACCCAATTCTCAGGGGCTACCACAAGCTAATTATTTGCAGTCATTAAAACTGGAAAGTGAGAGCTTGGCTTATTTTTTCTCTCACTGGAGCTTAAACCTAATACAAAATTAATTAATTTTCAGGATATTGCTTTGCATATGTGGAAAAGGCAAGGCATCTGAAAAACAAAGCAATAGCAAATCAAAATCTATTTTCAACCTCAAAAGTTTCAGGTGTGCGATTCTTTAAGATGTATCTTTGTATACTGTATAGAATGCAATAGACTAAGTAAAGGGGATGAACAAGTACCTGCACGCATGCATTGCAACAAGACTGATTCAAATGCATTGAAATCTGTACATGAATGCAAGGAAAAAAACAAGGAGTTTAAAATTTTTTTTTAAATAATTTGACAGTGTCAGTTTTACAAAATCAGGCCATCGACTGCACATTGTATATTTTGCATGGAAAGCTTCAGCAGCTACATACATGTGGGTTTTTCCTACAGCTTGGCACACACAAATACCCCTCTGCGTTCTGTGCAATGCTGAATCTGTCAGCCTCCATACGCAGGACACGCTCTCCAGCAGCTCGCAAAATAATTAGAGCAACTACATTTGTGTTTAAGGCAGGAACTGTACGATTTGTCAGTTCATTAGCAGCTTAGAGAACCACTTGAGTCACAGAAAAGCAGATTAATGGAAGTGCAGTAACCTTTCCTGATAACCTGCGAAAGACTAATCAGAAACGTTACCAGAACCCTGTGGCCTCACTGTGAACCCATTTATTAGCATTTGGTCCATTAGTTTTGCAGCCGTCCAGACTGGCTGACTTAACATGCACGAAGAACCACAACTCCATGCAAAGAGATGATACTGAACACAGGTGCACAATAAAAACAACACGCAAGAGTTCCAGTGCACTGCTTGCAATGTCCAAGTGTGCGAAGCATCCACTAGATGTACTTCCTCTGGCACCTCTAACAGTATTTCTGATAGTCCAGTAATGTGCTGGGTCCTTCTGTTACATCTGTAAACCCTGCAGTTTCCCCTAACGACGAAACTCTCGATGCTGTTAGGAATGTCATTAAGACAAGACTTCTCATTGCCACTGAATTTATTAAGATTATTTTTGTATTTGTACAATTCCTGTGCAGCCTACACCAAACTGCTCCTATAAAACAATATGACAAATTATTATTATTATTAATAAAAACAGTTAATATCAGTTTATACTGATTATAAAGCACTTGGAATGTTATAAAATCTAGGCTGCATACATGTCATTGTGTCGTATGGTTATTCTTCTGGGCAGAGCTTTCATGCAAACAGATATATATTATCTGCTAATATTTATTGTACTGTATCATATAAGGGTGTGCTATGTATACAGACAACCTGGGGTTCACAAGAAAACACACACATAAGACCTTCTAATAGATACATAAATCTATTTTTAGATTTATCTAAATCTATTTATAAATCTATAAATATCTTTAAAATTACATCACATGATCAAAAATAAAAAATGAAAACTGAGAGCTGTAGTATTTTTGCTGAGATTTTTATTGTTTTGGTTGGTGTGTATATACACATGGTCTGTGTGTGATGGGATTTAAACATCCTGTATGTGTTTCAGTGTAGTGTGTGCAGTACCGTCTCTGCTTTCTGCAGTGTGCTGGCTTATCTTGGAGTTCCCCGAAGGTGCTTGTGTCCGTCGATGATCTCTTGCACTGCTGTCTGATCGTCCATGGCGGAGAGATCCCCCAGCTGGATCCCCTTCCCCTCCACGATCTTCCGCAGCACACGTCGCATGATCTTCCCAGTGCGGGTCTTGGGCAAGCGTTTAACCACCTCAAAACAAGAGACGTCATTAATGACAGTCAGGGGTCTGCGTTTAAAGTTATGGATCACGTCTTTCTTGAGCTCTGTCATAATCAAGCTTACTGTTGGTATGGCTTGCGATCTCAGATTACATTGGATTGAAACGTCCCTTGAATTGTGTTTGTATTGCGGTGCCAGGACCCCCTTGTAAATGAGGCCTTGGTCTCAAGGGTTACAACTGCACCAAGCTGAAATGGAACGTCCTTTTGCTGCTTACATGCATAACCAGTGTACCAATCCATCCTTTTAAAATGACTTCAATTAAATAAGACCAGTTTAGGTAAATTCCATCCACTAACAGAGATGAACAGGATCCCAAATCCTGTACAAGCTACTTAGACCCACTCCACTTATCCAAATGAAATCAGATAATTGTGTACTTAACTAAATAATCTGCTTCTGTCTAAATGTGTCTTCAGAAGCTTGTATAAAAGCCTGTGCTTTCCAGACTGCGGCTCAGTCTTGCAGAGTGTAGAGATGGAGGACACTAGAGAAGAGATTAGCTGGGAGTGTTTTCGGCTATTGCGTCGGGTTTAGTAATGTACTACACTTACTAAACAGAACAATATAAAACATTAGAGGGAATGACCTTTAAACTAGTATGTGCTATGGAGGAATACCATGACAATGAAAAGGTGAAAAAACAGTAACCCAAAGGGGCTAGCTACAATATTTACAAGACCTTCTATTTGAATCAGGTGTCAGGGAGTATACCAGCAAGCAAAGGCTATGTTTCAGGTGAGTCCTACACATGTTGCACAATGAATCTACTGTGTGATGGACCCGAGTCAAACAAGTGGAAATGAAGTCTGTAAAACTAAACGATTTCTAGGGGAGAATGTTGTAATGCTAATGAGATGTGAGAAGAAATCCTTACACAAGTTTACCATAGTATAAGCACAGTCAAGTGTAATAAAGCAGGTAAGCATTGCAAAACATTTGTGAGGTATGGTAAAGCATTTTAATAAAACATGGCAAACCAGGGTAAACTATAGTAAATGCACAGTATAACCACGGGAAAAATGAAAAAATCCCGTTTCTGTAAGGGGAATGTGTTTGAATTGATTATTACCCCTTTAATATATACAGATAAAGGCTTCACAAAGAGGTCAGAGTATCTACAGGCTGCCGGTAGATTTCCCACAGTGCAGTCAGTCTTAGCCATGAAGCAACAGATAATAGGAAGGCACCTTCTCGTCCATCAGAGCAGGCTGAATGCCGAAGAAGGGCCTCATCACCATGGCTGGGATGATCTCAGCATCAGGATCAGAAGGTCTGGGAGCAATACAAATCCCTCCCGTCTCTGCAAACATGAAAAACATTCATTTCTAAGGCAGATGTCAATTAACTAATTACAGTTATGCAAACTAATAACATAATTGCATGCTGTAAATTAATGATCTGATCACCAAAGCTTGCATGAACTAAAGACATGATCCGGGATTGAGGGAGAAAGCGTTTCCCCAGAGCCAACAATCTGGTTAGGATTTGGGAGGAGGGCGCTGGAGCATTCTACATCTCCCACTGTCCCAGTATGGGATCTTTCCAAACCCTGTTAAACGGTTTAATGAATAAACACTAAAGCTATTATTCAGCACAACAGTGTTTGCCTATTTAAGTCGTATTATACAACCAGATACTAGCTAGCTTAGCCTAACCCTAATGTTTAATTATGAATGTCAAAGCGCTATAAAGGCAATTACAGCTTCAGCACTTAAAATGCGTGTCCAGATTTTCTCTAGTACTAATTTTTCAGCAGACATGTTTATGGCGTAAATGTTCATTTAAAAAGATGAAACTCTAAATATTAGTTTGCAGCTCGACAGTCCCTTGCAAGGAGCCCTCGTCATTGTTTCGTTGAATGCCCATGTCTTTATTTTAAATGTACACTTTCCTCTCCGTTGTACTGTGCTTGTAGCGAGAGTGAGAACGATGGCGGTCTGTTTATAAACTCATCTGCAGAGCAGGGAGCATCATCACGTAGGAGCGTGTATATTACAGGAACACATTGTATGTACATGAAGATTACAAGGGTATGTTGTTTATAATAAAGCATTCTGTTTCCATGCCAACAGACTATACTAGAATATCTTCCTACAGTACTGTAACCTTGTAGTCTGGATTAGAAGCATTAATAAAGGAATCCACAAGCTGCACAGAGCTCCAAAACAAAAAACATCTGCTCTCTTTGCCAGGCACAGGAATGCAGGAAATTTCAAAACTGCAAGACAGCTGGAACAGACTGAGCTGAGATTCCAGCCCTCATCACATGGCACACTTCGGACCACTGCCAGATCATTCCCAGAGGAGTTATGAAAAGCAGCAAACGAAAACTTTCTTCAGCACGAGCAACGCCTAGGAAAGCACACTGTGTAGCATCGACAGCAGCTATTAAAGGCTACAGGTGAACTGTTGCTACACGTAGCGATACAAACCTTAAACCTGTTCAACGATCACATTGAAATGCATTTTTCACACAATCCTTCAGGACACTCAATCAAAGACTCATGTATTTAACAACCTGGGCTAAGCCTGCTGTACAGTAGTTTGATGTGTAGCAGCAGTTCTTGATGAACTCAGACTGAAACAGCATCTGTGAATGCTTGTGTGACTTGTCATTTCTGAACACCTTGTTAGAGTGATCTGGAAATGTACAAATCAGCTTCATAACCGTGAGGGAATGAAACAGGCAAGGTTGAAGATATTATCCCCCAGAACACCCCCAAAAACCCACACGCTAGCTATTAATAGAGCTGTGAGCAATATAACTGATGTGGCTTGGCATGTTAGGTTAAGACTGGTCTAGTTCTCACCTGTTTGCCATCAAGTGTCCACTAGAGGGCACCTCCCCTCCCCAACCACTCTGGAGTACCACTCCCATGCTTCTGAGTTTATTGGCTCATCCACTGAAAATGATAAAGGTTAAAGGTTAAAGGTTACCAGCAATACCCCTTCTAAAACACTGACCCGATGATGTCTGAACAGATCTTCTTTCATATCTGGACAGTATATCCCTGTCAATCAATATGTGTGTAACTGCACCATGTTAACTTTCCTATCTACAGGTCTGGCCAAAAGTTTTGCATCACTCTATAGACTTAACTAATTTTGATTCATAAAGTCAAATGAAACCTGCTGAATAATGTTACGTTAAATATATGCTTTGTAATTTTCCTTAAAAAACTTTTGTGATATTTTTGGCAGGGCAACTTCTCCAACTCCACAGAGTTCACACAGACTGGTTTAAAATTTCTAAACATGAAATTAAAAAATTTGTGACCCAAGGGGATATAATAGTTCTAACAGATTTTTTATTTATTTATTTTACATCTACCGCAAACAGACCAGCATTAAAAAGTACTCTGAAAATGTATCACACCTGCTGCAAATTCAAAAGAACATGTGGATTCATTATTATCTTGATTCATCGTTGATTGATGCGTTAATTGAATGAAAATAATAAAAAAAAAGGTTTGGCCAACAGAATTCCACTCTATCTGAATAAATTAAGGTAATTGCATTTAAAACAGTATTTAATTAAGGAAATACTGTACATAGGTACCTGTAGTTAAACTGGGCTTCCCGGTTATTTGTACAGCTGCAGATATTGTAGTTTTTTGTAGATGTCGCTGAACGTTATATTTCCCCTTCATTCCCTGTGTGCACATTTCTACTTAAGTTTCATATATATCTATATGTTTTATAATTATATATATATATATATATATATATATATATATATATATATATATATATATATATATATTTCAAAGCTGTGGCAGGGCAGGTTGTTAATTGCCAGCTGCAATATTTACAGAGCGGATTAGTCCTTATCAGACAGCAACGCAGAACCTTTCTGCTAGATTAAAACAAACAATCAGCCTTGAAAAGGGACAGGAACTGGGCAGTCACTACTGAATAAGACAGTATGGAAAGCATCTGTCTAAATAAACACTGCACTGTTTATTTAATGTATTTTTTTATCGTACAAGAAAAAAAAAATGGAACAGAAAACACAGATTTTTTTTATTTATGTTTTAACTACATTACAGTACATTTTAATGTGAAACACTCCAGTAGTAATGTTTTATTTGTTTTGTTCTTTATTTATTTACAATATTTACATTCTAAAAAAAGGACATGATTTCATGACAATGAAGCGAGGAGATAGGGAGAGTGGAGAGAAGGACCCCTGAGAAGCACTCCTAACGATATTTATAAGTGCTCTTTAGAGGAGAGGCTGACAGCGATGAAAACGACTAATTCATTCATTGCCAAGCGCTATGACTGTAGCCAAGACCACAATGTTTTCTGTTCTCCCTGTAGTTCAAAATGGTGTGCTGTTGGTTCTGTAACATTTTATTTCTGACCTTAAACGTTTGTGCACAAACATCTATCCAGTATTCCAGCTGTGCATTTGTAGAGCTGCTGCTAAAGTAGGGGTTAGAAGCGCTGGGTGAGCGAACTTCCTGCCGCTGCAGCGAAGAAGCTGGGTGTAGCTCAATCTATTTGTATAGCTGCAAAGCTCCCAGGGAATACATATCTTATCAATACAAATACTCCAAATCGATATCCTTGGATATTAGAATGTGCAGATATCTACGTATCTGCTACTTATGAGAAGTCTTCTCTTTATAATTGTTGTCATCACTATATTAAGAACAAGAATGTGAAAAAGTAAAAGATTGTTGTCTTTCAGTTTTCTGCTTGTTTGGTTAATAAACAACAGTTGTTTTCCAAATTCAGATGTTTTATCTAAATTTCGCAATGTGTATAACAATGTTAACGTGAACTACTGTACAGTATTTTGCATTTAAAAGAGGCACGTGAATTACTTTCTTTTTTTGTCTTAATGGCCTGAGTTTGAAATTAACCAATCAAATAACAAAATAAAGAGGTCAATACCCCACTGTAAGGATGTGCAAGAAACTGAATTCTGTGGCTAAAATTGCCTCCCCTTTTAAAAAAAAAGACCAATTGGCACCACCTAGAGGCATGTTAAAATATCACATTTTCTCTTAAAGGGAAAGTCAAATCTGCATTTTCCTCACACCTCTACTCCACAATATTGAGTTACTGAAACATACCAGCTGGACTGAATCAACAGTGAATAAACTGGAGGGGGAAAAAAATGAAGTGACTATAAAAATCAAAAATGATATCATATTGAACACGTCAAAGCAAGCACAGAGTTTTTATGATGTTTGAAGTTAGATTTCAAATACTGCCAGGTTCTAAAAGATAAGCCTTTAAAGAACTAAAAGTCTTTTTTTCATTCTTTTTATAAAAAGGTAACATTTATTTCTCTTCTGGTGGATTTAACTGATCTCTGCTTTTCTCCTCTGCTTCCTCTGTCTCCATTTTGCGCCCTGGTGCATCACTCGATACAGTCCCCATCACTTTAGCGCTGTGCTCCTGTGCTTTTGCCCTGAGTGCAGCGATGCTGTTCTCCCGCAGTTCCTCTTTGGAAATGGGTGACTTGGTGTCTGTCCTCCTCTCCTCCACCTCCCGCTCCTCCTGTTTCGGATTGGTTGGCCGTGGAGCCTCTTCGGCTTTCCCTGAGGGAGGGGTCTCCACCGTCTCCATCGACTTTTTGTGCATTCCTAAAAAGAATTGTGGGTATTCGGATTTAGAAAAGCGTCTGGTCATTGGAAAGCCATCTTGAACTGTAAACAGTAAGCAAAGAAAGAGTCCAGATTAAGCTACAGCATCCACCTTTGCCTTGAAAAGTTTTTAGGAGTTTTTGTTTTTTGTAATCTTGTTTGATTTTATTAGATTTTTGTATTGATCAGCTTTATGAAGAGAGTTGATTTTATGCTTTGATGTTGTTTCACTCTATATGATGTCACTTCTCTCAGAGAAGCAATGGATGCCTATTATCAAGGTTTAGATACTTTCACAGCTACGTCATGAGCCCTACTTTGTATATCCCTGATTAAACGATCTTCAATGCTGTTGCCCGGCAAAGGCAATGCAATACTACAGGGCGGCTACAATGGGATCACTTAGTGATAACATGCACCTGTTGACAAACCATGCTTTCCCAATGATGCACCCGAATCAATGCACACTGGTAGCACCTTGCAACACTGTGCTATCGTGTGAGTGTTCTGCTATATAAAGAAGACCGCTGTGCAGTGGTGTGTTGCCATGTCTGGCAGTGCTGTGATCTGGTATTACCTAGCTATGGGTCCTTCAGAGTAATACACTGGTATTAATATACCAAGAGTGCTTTTCAAGCTGTTCCATGAGGTTATGTAGAAGAACTATAATGGAATCAGCATGCAGTGATGAGACTACAGTTGTAAGTGTAGGTTCAGTGTAAGCAACAGTGTTTTTATTTGTTGTGTTCCTTTACACTTGGTTCCAAGCAGAATCTTTATCAAATGGAAGTTCAGGTAAGAGCACTGTATCAGCCACACGGCAGTCAGGTGAGAGCACTGTATCAGCCACACAGCAGTCAGGTGAGAGCACTGTATCAGCCACACAGCAGTCAGGTGAGAGCACTGTATCAGCCACACGGCAGTCAGGTGAGAGCACTGTATCAGGCACACTGTAGTCAGGTGAGAGCACTGTATCAGGAACATGGCAGTCAGGTGAGAGCACTATATCAGCCACTCAGCAGTCCTGTTCACACAGTTCAATGTTAAACTGCAGTTCCACCCGAATCAGCTTTTGCATGCTTGCCCTTCAGATAAGGTTTTTGTGACTGCTGTGTCTGTCTTTATTAGCACATGCGAGCAGTGAACCTGCCCTGCATCGACTGTCCTGGGACTTGGGGATGCATGCATTTTATTTTACAACAACAGGAATGGATATGACTCCCACTGCATAGCGGATAGGTCCATTCCTGGTTTTGCTGTGAATTTAAACAGACACACCTGAGCTTGCTACCTACAGACTATGGCTAATCAAGCTTGTTTAAAAACTGCTATGCAATAGGAGTCTTGTTTCCATGACTGAATAACAATATATTCCAAGCATAGTGGTCTTTGAAGCTGCACTGATATAACTACATATGTGTCAGACGGTACTTTTTTCATCAGTAATAGTCGGCATGTAGGTTAGTGTCAGCCTGCCTTTCAGTAAAGGTGCAGAGGAGGAGTTCAGCTATTGTAACCAAAATTTCTGAAGACTCGATATAATCAGGAGCTGCAGGACATGCCCACGATAATGCTTTCCACTAATTAAGCCATATGCAAAATAATTAAGGAATAAATGACTGATTTCATTGATTAATTTGTAAATTAAATTTCTAGTTTACAAATTCTTTTAAAAAAATCAATTATTCACTTTACAACTAATGAACTAATCAGTGCATTCATTGCTTACTGAACTGGTCCCATTTGAAATGATATTTAGGATAGTCGGAAATACATGTGATTTCTGTGTTTAATGTAATGGGAAAAATCTGATCTGGGATCGGATACGGGGTCGAATAAAGTGGAAATGAGCCAGTGCGTGATGTTGATTGGCATACTCTGCTTAGCAGTAAACGATCTGGGGTCAGAAGCACTGGAATCGATTCCTGGAGTGATCCAGCGAGATCGTCGTGTTTATCAGCTGATTATTATCAGCACTCATAACTATAATTTTAGCAAGCCATGTATGGTAATGATTTCATTCCACTGGGATTAACTATTTTATTTTCTGTTTTTTAACCTTTTGCAAAAACTGTATTCCACACCGTCCCCTCTTGGAGAAAAGCAGTAATATATTGTATGCAGGGATCGTGCGTAAATTATAGCACTGATTATATTGTTAAATAGTAGCCTAATGTAACCCAATGTGTTCGGTCAGCGACGATCAGATGCATGGGTCGGTCTATTTGTTAACACATGCCCAACAAACCTGTCACGGTGCGGTGGTTTAAAGGATTGGAACGGGTATTCAGTTGCATGGAGGGTTTGCAATGAGGAATCACAGAGCAGTCAGCCAGTCGCAGGTGGATTGGATCAGAGAGACAGGAGAGTGAAGAGAGAGTCCTTACCAAGCAGCCAGGGTGCGCAGGAGTCCATAACGCCGTCCTTGGCAGACTTGAGGATGGATTCGGGCAGCGGGATTGAGTGTCGCACCATGGCTCCATACAGCCCGTACTCCGCCATCACGCTGCTGCGCCCCCAGCACTTCTCCCGCTTCCTCCACTTGGCACGCCGGTTCTGGAACCAGACCTGAACGGGAGCCAGAAGCACGGGATAATGACGAAGAGCCAGCTGAAGCACCGCCAGCAGGATCGTCTCACAGCAATGGCGCAAATTAAGACTGTTGTGTTTGAAAATCTGATTGCAATGCCATTTTATACATAGTTCTTAAAAAAAAAAAAAAAAAAATCTTACCATATTTAGCCCATTAAAAAACAGTGAATTAATATGGTTTGAATAACCATTTTGAAATCGTATTGTTTTACTCCTTATGAAAATGATGTACAACGTTGTCCCTTTACTTTCAAACAATTTTTGAACATCTGAGTCTCAGTCAGATTCTCAGACAATTTTGCCAGTGACACCTTCTGGTTAAAAGTATAACAGCAGTTTCTGCGTGCGCATCTGCGTCCCAGTCGTGTCACTGCGATTAAGTTTGATTTGTATCCCCGCTTATTTTAATGCACATCAGACTTTTGCATAGCAAACATCAGTGGACAAATATTAGATTTGCAGCAAAGATCTTACAGAAAATATTTAAACCCTCTGCAAGAAAATGAAACAAACACGAGTGTGTGTTTATTTATTTATTCGTTCTTATTATTGTTGCTATTATTTGCTACATTGTAATTTTTCACTTCTTGATATTGTATAATTCGTTCTGTTTTAACCGATATGTAAAGCTCTTTGAGATACGGCGATAAAAAAAGCAGCTTCCTACCATATGTGAGCGAGACATAAAATGAATTGATTGCCGGTGTCAGGTCAAGATATTTAACCCGAACAGCACTGCGTGTCAGGCACTGTATCTAACTGGCAATGCCTGTGCAGCTCGACAGCTTAAAGCACGTCTAAATTGATTTCCACAGAGCAGGCTTGGAGCGTTTAATAGCTGCCTCCCTGTGTGTGTTTGTGTATGTGTTTGTGTGTCAGTACGTGTGTGTGTGTGTGTGTGTGTGCTTGTGTCTGCTGAGTATGGATTACTGGGTGAAGAACGGGGGAGGGAGGGAGTGTGTGTGTGTGTGTGTGTGTGTGTGTGTGTGTGTGGATTACTGGGTGAGGAACGGGGGAGTGTGTGTGTGTGTGTGTGTGTGTGTGGGTGTGTGTGTGTGTGTGTGTGTGTGTGTGTGTGTGTGTGGGGGGGGGGGTAAAAAAATTGGGTGATGAGCAAACTAGGATTCAAGCTTGGAAAAATGGAGCAAGGAGAGCCGTAAACACCAAAAAGCTTTATTGTAATTATCCGATGATAACCTTGGTATTTAACTTTTTACGAGTTTGGCCCACCATACAATAAATTAAAAATGATCAAAGCCGTTTTTTAAAACCTTTTTTTGTAATTCTGATGATAACCTTTATCTCATACGAGAGATGGGCTTTTTTGATGAAAAATTGCTTCTCTCGACATTCAAAGAAAACCGGAGAGGGAAGCGAGAGGAGAAACGACCCCAGGGGCAGCGAAGGCTGATTGAAAAATAAGTTAATTTCAAGCTCAATCGATGGTCGACAGGCGCTCAAATATCACGGGAAATTAAACTAGCGGGTCCCGGGAGAGCACCGCCATTGACCCGTGCTAATTAATTCAATGTAGTTATCATTTGATTTTAACTCCTAATCTCTCGCCGGGCTCCCCCGGGGACCGCCGCCAGCTCATCTGATTTAACTAATTACACTCGATGACAAAATTGGGTGTTAATTTTGTTTAGGGGCGGAATTTCTTTCGATATTTCTTTCTTTATTACCCAGAAGGCGCTGCATTGGAAATGAAATTAAAAGGCTTCCCTGGCAGATGGATGGCCCGGGTCACACTGCAATCTTCTCCCGCTTTGATTGCATGATTAGGTCGTTAGCGCTTTTCTGGAAAAAAAAGAAATTGCTTCACATCCAGCTGCGCAGGAGGAGAGGGACGAGGCGGGATCGAGGGAAGCGATAGCGGGTCATTTATCTTTAAGAGCCTCAGCTAGCTGGTATACAGGGCAGCCTTTGACACCTGCGTTGAGCATCAGGTGAGAGACGTCACGGTTGCCACGTCCCCTTTCTGTTCCCAAGGATGTAGCATACTTTAACGGGAATGTACCTGGCCCTGTTTGATATGCGTTCAGTTAGATTACTGGACACCGCTGGCCAGAATGCATGCAACGAAACTGTTTATAACTGGCATACTAAGAATGAACCCAGAGACTAATACACAACAATGAGAGTCTACATTGAAACTGTTAAATAATCACCTGGATCCGGTCTTCAGGTAGTTCTGTTTTCATTGCTAACATCTCCCTGGCATACACGTCGGGGTAGTGAGCTTCGTTGAAGGCTTTTTCTAACTCCTCCAGTTGATAAGAGGTGAAAATGGTTCTGCAGAAATAAGAAATACAATGATTTGCTACATTGCGGTCCTAGGATAAATCGGAGCAATTTTACACGTGGGGAAAAAAAGTATAATTCAACAGTATTAAGTAGAGAATAATCAGTTTTATTATATATTGCACAGCACACAGTGCCACTGGTGGCCATAACATGTAACTGCATGGCTTTGGATTTGCAATTTTAACACAGGCCATGCATGATGTCATTATTTTTTGCTTGTAAACCTATTGCATGAAAATTCAAATTTGTGTTTATGCATTTATCATTTACAACACCAATTATGGTTTCCCGGTGTAACCATGCCGACACTAAAATACAACATTCTGCACCGAACAGGCGTTAACAGGGCTGTTTTTGTCTTTTCTATCACTCAAAATATATTTCCTGGGCTGAGCTCATCTGTAATCTTTGAGGAAGCAGCTGATTTGTCAATCTACTTGGTGGAATGTGAAGCGGTGGACAGATGAATGTCTTTGCATAAGCCTCTGGAGGACAGAATCTCGCCAGTGTCATCTCCACGATCACTCTCCTTACTGCTTGCAATACACGCACAGATCTGCAGGGAGTTCTGCTCTCCAGCAGGAGCGCAATTCGATTTGAAGAAGTTTTAGAGACAGTCACTTGAGCACATCAGCAGCTTCACGTCCAGCAACCAGTCAGCCCAGCCGCGTGTCAGTGCAGGTGAGTGCTCTGTGCATTACGATTCTGCAGTTCAAAAACAAATGCAACGACCCTCGCCCTTCTTTTAATAAATATCTGCTGACAAAGATCCAACAAGACACTGTTTTTACAATGTGCCATATATATATATATATATATATATATATATATATATATATATATATATATATATATATATATATATAACCATAACGTACCCACTCGTTCTGCTACACTAGATCCTCCATGGATCCAAACTAACCATATTGTAAGACACTTGTTTACAAATGAAGCAATGAAGCATACGTCTTACGCAGCATATTTGGAACGCCTTTTACTGTGCGTCAACGCACATTCTGAGACGAGTCAACTGAACACTAATGCGTTATATTTCTGTTGATTTATTGTTAAACTTCTTTTTTTACAATGCACAGAGATCATTACTTTCCATGAAATTAATAGCTAGTAAATCTGTCCTCGCTGTTAAAAATCCTGTATCCCCCCCAGAAAAGTCATTTGTTTTATACTTGTGAGAAAAATAGGTTAATAATAATAATAATAATAATAATAATAATAATAATAATAATAATAATAATAATAATAATAATATATGTACACCCGCTTTGAAAAGGCTGCTCATTATTAGTAAGGAATATAGCGCTGTGTTTGATTGTGAACAGACAGTCCGGTTGCTCAAGCTGGTTTAATGTCACTCGGGTTTATTTGTATAATCCTCTGGATATACAGTATCGGATCTCTTCGATGTTCCCGCTAGATGAATCTGATGGGCGCATTTCCAAGCAGAAGGCTTCATTTCCTTGGTGATCAAGCTGGCTGATGTTTATTCCAGTGCATATCGAGCTGACATGGAAATCTTCATGCAGAGCAGACTGTGATTATTGTTAAACTCGGTCGACTTATCTGCTTAATATGCATTATTAATCTAAGTGAAAATTCTTCTCTGACAGATCACACCTTTTATTATTTACTTTACACTGTACTGTTTATTTTGGTGGTTTCTTTTTTGTGTGTGCATCTAAAGTCTAAAACAATTAAGAAAACACGCAAATGTGTGGAGAATCTGTTCCATAAGATTCATAAGATAAACACTGACTTTACAGGAAGCTGCTAATTGTGATGAGACTAATTTGATGTTCTTAACTAAACACAATTACATTTGAAACCGCATACCCTTTAAGTGTACACTGTAAAATGTATACACAGCAGTGGCACAGCTAAGGGATTTAAAAGCGCATATGTTGCAGGAAAACTACTACTGCTACTATAATAATAATAATAATAATAATAATAATAATAATGTTACCAGTAGACCTAGTAAAACACAATATAGTGTAACAAAATATAACCCAATCGATTCTATGTACGGAGCAATGCTAAACAAACAGTTTATAATGTAATTGATGTATCTGCAATACATTACAACTGTTTTTAGAATTATTTTAAATCGTTGCGGGAACTCAATCTATCTATCATACACACACACACACACACACACACACACACACACACACACACACACGTGTACTAGCATTTCTGAGCCAAGTATTAGTCGAGTCCAGTGCCTTGGGAGACAGGCGTGATATGCACAGCAGAGTCTTTGTTTAAGTTCCCTTCTTCTTCTTCTCCTTCACTATACTGCACTGGGGCTGCACTGCAGTTGTTCGCAGTCACTGATCTTTAGTGGATGATGGTGGTTCCAGTTCGCAGGCATGTCACAATCGCCTCTTCTTTCTTTCTGCACTTTGCTCTGACTGGCCACAGAAGATTTAAAAACAGTTTTTCTTCTTCGCTCCTTTGTAGAAGACTTAGTTTTACTAAAATAATAATAATAATAATAATAATAATAATAATAATAATAATAATAATAATAATTGCACTAAGGTCACAAAATAAAACGACCCTATCACTGCTGCTTTTTTCTTCTTATATAATATAATGTGTGTGTGTAATTTATATATCCAGTCTAACACGCTTTGAAATGACGGTTCATTATTAATGAGGATACTGAAAGTATGATGTAAAAATTAAATGCTTTATGATGGCTAAAATATGTTTATCTATCTATCTATCTATCTATCTATCTATCTATCTATCTATCTATATATCTATATATATAGATAGATAGATAGATAGATAGATAGATAGTTAGCGTGAGTTTAGATTTTGTAAGAATGAATTCAGAAGAAATAAAATAGAATAATTTTAAACTCTGAGTTAGCAAATTGATTACATTTTGTTTAAGCTTACACAAACCATATATGTGTGTGTGTAAATATATATTCATTTTAATTATTTTGAACTCTATTTAGTAAATTTGTTAAACTTCATATTATATCGTTCTGAGTACTCTATTAAGGTACGTTTCATTAATAGGCCTTTGTTTACATAACTGTGTAATTAAGGTTTTGTCTCTATTTTACAAAAAACATTAATAGGAAATTGACAAAATAAACGTAGGTTATTCACATCATCGTCGGCCAATTATAACCAGTTTAAAAAATACAATAACATTTTAAAATAATTTCAGAGTAAAACAACTGCCGAGTCAACGCGTTTACTAACAAAAATATTACAGATAAAGTAATAAAGAAGGACGCTGTTTATACCATTTCTGTGAGTTAGGGCTGCATTTATGGTAATTATAAAATACAGCTTTAATAAAACAAATGGTAACTAAAATTCTCTAGTTTTGGTTGTCTCATAAAAGATTTCCCCCCGTGTACAGTGGATTTAATCCTTTAAAAGCCTCGATTTCTATAATCATTTTATAAACCTCATGACAGCGGAACGGATTATTCCTGCGTTCTTTATTAAGATTTAGTTTCCAGGAAGGTTACTTAATCAAAAGTTAAATATATCCGATTTCGTTTGTAAACAGAAGCCTATAAAAAACATACTTATACAATGTACAATTGAGTTTGAATACTGGCTGAAAATGAATGTAATACAGACACTATGCTATACTTAATATTCGACATGAGCCATATCATATTAGCTTTAGTCTCTATGCTGCAAGATCATGTAATCGCTAAAGTGCGATGCATTGCAGACTTAATAAAATGGTTCTTTAGAATTCTAGATGGTTCCAAATATGAAGCGCTCCAAAGAACCTTAAAGGTTATATATGTAGAACAATGTGTAGCAAAAGCGCCAGGTGTGTGGCTAGAACACAATATATACGAGCAGGTACTGGCGGCTTTACAATAATATATCCAATTGTCCGTATTTGAATTTCAGCAAATATCTTACATGGCTTACAGTACTGAAATGACAACGCTTCGTTATTATATATTATAATACTGCGTCACTTGTTACCGGCTGAGCTTTTATTTGATGCTGGTTAGTGTACAGGCATTGCATCAACTGATATATAGATAACCATGGACAATACCTGAACTGGCTGTCTGGCTGGCGTTCAAAGGAGCTGTCCTATTCAAGGACTGTAGGTGGATATTTTGCTGGTCTGACAGGACTTCCAAAAAAGCAGGCTGGCTGTAAAAAGCGGGGATACCTCCAGCTCCGATTAATCCCATCCCCATCCCCGCCCCAGCGGGGCTCAGCACCGACCTGGCCGCCAGCAGGTGAGCCCCAGGCGGCAGGGACTCCAGGACGGTCCTGGGGACGGAGGCGGGTTCTTTATTCAACCCCAATATTTCTTGGATCCCAAATCCTGTACACCTGGGAGGGTGGGCAGAATTGGTCTTGGGCTGGTGGTTAGTTCCCTCATTCTGTGCGGGCGATGCCGTTTTGGGTTTGTTTAAACTTTCTGATAATACGGCCCCTTCCTTCCCTGTCATGATTTTCTATGATTATATTCCCTGACTATTTATTTTTTCCAACTTGGTCCCAAGTGCACTCTCCAATGTGCAATGCTCCTGATCCCTCTAGAAATTCCCTTTTTATCCAACAGGTCCAGCCCAACAGGGGTCAGAGCTGAGCAGCCAATCAGCGCACAGAAGTTATTTGGAATTTCAGGGAATTACTTTCTCCACCTGACAGTTATTGTGCCACCAAAAAAAAACCAAAACAAAACAAAACAAAACAAAACAAAAAAACTATTTAAACGTTTTTTTTTTTTTCAACAGCGTCGTTTAATGACATTTTGCGTATTTCACACAGTCGATAGAAAATGCAAAACAAGAAAAACGATTTGTTGTTTGTTTTTTGTGCTGGTTTGTTACTGTAAAACATTTTTTTTAATGCTTTAAAAGGACATTTAGATGCTAGCATTAACACAGAAACTTAAAGTGTCCATATGCATATGTAAGGTCATATTTTGTTTTTATTATTGTTTATTTATTTAAACTTGTATATTTCTTAATATAACGAGAACAGTGGTCAGATCGATACAGAACCGCGTCTCCGTGTTCAGCGCATCTCCTCTCTTTCATTGATGTCACTGTAATAACCAACCCCGTTCAGCCGGTTGCTTCTATAGTGAAAATAAAAATCTAATGCTGCCATATTTTAAAAAAATAGCAGAAACATACCAATTCATGGGTGTAGTATACACAACAAACAACTTCAAAAGTATTATAGTTTAAAAAGTATAATTTAGAAAACAATCAAATTATGATAACAGTAGTCTTAAATATAGAAACGATTTCATATGCAATAAACGATATAATACAGTGTAATGTATTATTGTAAAATATATGTAGCCAAGCGCAAAGCATGACGTTGCGAATAAGGTTTTGTTCTGACCCACATTTGAATTTCGTGTTACAGATAAATGGATAATTGATCTCAAAATGTCCTAGAAATTAATCAGAAAATCAAAGTGCTTCCAAAACGGAGAGCTGCGGGGAGCGCGGGGATTTCTATCAGCTGTACTGAGAGATCATTTCACCCACCTCTCACCGACGTGTGAAAACACCAAACGAAAAGCTTACTTTTTAATAAGAGATATGGTTTTCCAATCAGAAAAAGCAACGACATTAATTGTACTAGTGGCCGCAAAGTCTGTAAATGCCCGATATTGCGGAGATAATAGTAGCTTGCTAGCTAAGCATTGCATGACCAGTTTGTTCGTTTGCAAACAAAACAGCAGTGGGCTACAGTATATGGCATTGCGTGGTTGCTTGTAAAAGACTTCCAATCGATCTCTTCAAGAATAAAATGAGTTGAAAACACCAGTGACGTTATTCAGTTTTACTTTTTGCAAGTTTGATTCTTGTTTCGATCGGTATGGTTTGCATGAGGAAAGCATCCCACTGGAACTAAAGCAACAGATACAATTGATTTTCATAATGTCAGCAACAGCAGCCTGTTCCTATTCATCACAGTAACTCTGCACTCACTGGGAATTATAAGAAGCGACAGAACAATACAATATTTATACAGTCCGACTTGCATACAGAGCTTGTGTGGAATATCGGGCAACACGAGCTGGTGAAGGGCATTACTCACAAAGCACTTGAACACTTAACTTTGCATTTTACATTTTAACAGTAAAAACACACAGCACACAACAAAACGAAATGTGTAACAGCTCTTTAATTAACTACCGACTTCTTAAAGGACCTGCAAAACAAAGACACATAACAATACAACAAACACAATGTGACGAGTTCCTGCGTTATTCATGGTTTATAAAACACGGTACAATGTCTTGTAAAAGCTTTATCAGTAAACTCTATTTTCTACTAACATCCTTCATTCATCATTTCCCTTGCACGTTTTCGTATTCTTTGCTAATGGATTTTATCCATTTCGGTTTTCAATCCGTTAATGAAATCTGAAGCAATTATTCTCTCAAAAGGCTTAGCGGGTATTTTATCTATTTATTTATTTATTTATTTATTTATTTATTTATTTATTTCGTATAAAAGTGGCTTATTTTGGACAAAGAAAAAAAGACTATGCTTAGTTTTAATATTTTAATGGCACGGCTTGGATTGTTGGGTTAAATGTCTAATTTCAGTAAAAAAAAAAAAAAAAAAAAAAAGCATTTGAATGACTAAATATGCATTGCAAAGAAACGGTGGCATATACGTGTATTTATGAGTGACCTGCATTTTTATTATAGTGACAGACATTAAAATAATCAATTATGCGTACGGTATAATAAATTAATTATGGAATTTTGACATAAGAAGCCAACAATATAATCAATCTCTCTCTCTCTCTCTCTCTCTCTCTCTCTCTATATATATATATATATATAGATAGATAGATAGATAGATAGATAGATAGATAGATATAGATATTGGAATGGGTATGTTGTAGAAGGTCTGCTCTGAACGGATCTGATTGATAACCCTGTTGCCACTCTTGGTAAAAAGCATGCCTGGGGAGAGTATTTCATTGGCAGATCGGGTCAGAACCTGTAATGAAATAACAGTAGAAAGTAAAACTCGATGCGAATTACAGCCCTGTACTTGTACTGCAGCTACCTCGTACCCAGTCACTATCTGCCTCTGCCTTGCCTGTCTGGTTTTTCATGCACTAATCCCAACCCCATCAACTGAGTCAAATCAGATCTCGTTTTGTGGCAAATCTGATCAATTTGGAGCAATCTGGAGCAGGAGTTTGCTGGATTTGAATATCACATTATCCTTACATTATTCATGGTTGGGTGGAAGCAATATGGAGATTTTTTAAAAATCTTTCTCTCTGTCTCTCACTCACCTATCACAATGTAAATAAAATGTGCGGGGGGGTAATTACAATTTAAATCTTATATTTAGGGAGAGATTTTCTAGTCTGCAAGGATGGCTGTTTTTCTCGACTAGTGTAAAAGAAGATATCTCATTATTTCTGCCAGGGCCCATCATAGGGAGATTAAAGCGGCATAGGTCAACAATAATTTCCAGCATTTTAGGGCCCGTACGATCGATCTAGTATTTCCCTGTCTCATGCGCAATCGGGATTAGTAAACGTCGCTGACTGGCCAATCGACCAAAGCGAACATTAGGGCTGATGTAACAGTAACGCGCTGCTGTAACCGTAACGCGCTGCTGTAACCATAACGCGCTGCTGTAACAGTAACGCACTGCTGTAACCGTAACGCACTGCTGTAATAGGAACGCGTTGCTGTAACCGTAACGCGTTGCTGTAATAGGAACGCACTGCTGTAATAGGAACGGGCTGCTGTAACCGTAACGCGCTGCTGGCTTCCTGGCACTGGTTCTTTCCAAAATTCTGCCTCACACCTGTTGAGCAATTTGCTGAATATTTTGGACACGTTTCACTCGGTACTTAATTAACTCCTCATTTTTACAAAACCAGAACCAGCTCAGTTGTGTAATCTGAGGTCTCTTAGACAATTCCAAGTTGTTTGTTTATCCGTTGTATAACAAATATGGAATGCCCTTCTTCACAAAAATATGTTCATTAAGACTAGAGATTTGAGGTCCCTGTTGGACCGATGTGCAATTCAAAACGTACTTTATTCATCAGGATGTTGTTTCTTATGAAAAAGGGTCCTCCCAATTTAGAAAAACAAGGAAGCTACATCTTAAGGGCCCTATTCAAATATTATACTCAACAATTTTACAAACGCAATAAAACGTATATTATATAGGCTTGTAATGAATGAAGAAAACGTGTTCTAATATGCTTCTGAGACGTCACGCAGTTTTCTAAAAGCCCATGGAAGTTATTATGCCAGTGATACTTTAGCCTATGTCTTTCTTTAATTTTTAAACATTTCTAATTGATTTACACATATCTTCAAATTCGTTTGAAATATATTCAAAACTGCACAATCAAATATATCTACAATTCAAATTGAGACATCTCAAAAATGTTTTAGATAGCTTTAAATATATTTGTTGGGTGCTTTGCAGCTGATAGATTTGCTTCCCATCTGATGGCGGCCCGTATACCAGGCAAAGGGGACCCAACATCACTACACAAGATTGGCCAGGATAGAGGGGGAAAGGTTGCGTTCTCGTTTATATATATATATATATATATATATATATATATATATATATATATATATATATATATATATATATATATATATATAACGAGTTATAATCCTCTGCTAATCAGCTATTATTAAATTATACTGGAGTTTAATTCATGAAGAGATCATTTGTGGCACACTTTGGACATCTGGACGGATAATTGCTCTGAGATAATTTATGGAAATGAAGAAAAAACCTTAGATGGAGACGGAAATAACAAACCCTTGAACAAGCTGCTGTGCAGTATTGAATAAATAGATACGTTGATTTATCGGAAGAGGTTGGTAATCATGGCTGCACTCCAGCAACCCTCAGAGTAGACATTTCACACGTGCACCCCTACCAGCACATAACCCTAACACGTTTTGGAAATGTAATCCCCCAACATGCATTGCTATAAAACCTGTTAAACTCGGATTTCTGCCGCACATCATCACTTATACATTGCGCGCGTTCTATCAAATCCAAACCTGGCTTCGATTTAAGAAATGACGGTGTATATAAATGTCACATGTCTTTTCTGCAGCTGCTCGTATGTAGCGGTACACACCGCTGTGCCATGCAAAACAGGACAGCATATAATCCAGTCTGAACAAGGGGGCGCATCACTTTTAAGAATCTACAGTTCTCTGCAGTGTTTTTAGTTCATTTGTAGCTGTATGCAAATACTAGTGGTCGTCTGGCTCCATTCGTTATGCAGAGATACAGAGCTGGGTCACGTCAAGGTTGCGTGCAGGCACAGGCCAGCAATTCGATGCGTATCGCATGAGCAGATGACGCATGGTACAGGTGTGTTTAGAAACCTGTTATTCTATTTGAATATTGTAACAGAATGCACACAGATAATCGCTCAATCAATCCACCCAAAGAAATTCACCATGCAGGAAAACATGTAAACTTGGTAATAAAATGTTTCTTCTTATCTAAAAGCATACAATATTTAGCCACGGTGTCCTTGTAAAGTCCTATTGGAAACAAAGGTAAGCGATCATACCTTTAAGGGAATGTGATTTTAGCAATACTATTGCTTTTTTTCCCCAGTGGCAGTTGGGATCTATGTCACTGGCCTCAGTCCTGTTCCTCATAGACATCATACTGTCGATCAAGATTGGCGTCAATTGATGACTAATTAGTTGGCAACAAATTCGCAAGCAACCTAGCTGTAAAAAAAAAAAAAACATAAATAAAAAATATTAAATACAAATGCAACTAAATATTTAGATATAGCTCTAAATGTGTCGCATTTATTATGCGCCATTTAAAACAAAAGAAAATGTTCAAAAGACGTTGCAATTACCTTATCACCATTTGAAACTAATTGAAAGTCGTTAACTGGAAATTTCATTAAGGGTAATGAAGAAATCAATGTATGTGTGATCATGATGTGATAATGACAAGGACTTCACGCGGACAGGACACGCCCATTTATACACAGGTAGCCTGGGCTGGTTTAAACGAAATTGGAATCTCGCTCCAGTCCTGTCAGTGTCTGGCAGGTTTTGTTTCCATGGCGCGGCGCTTAACCCCGCTCTGCAGAAGGCCCTATTGTTATCTGGGGCTGTTGTGTTGTTTATGTCAGCGCCCCACTCCAAAGGCTTCTTAAAACTCATCTGCATATGAAAATGAGCGCAGACTTTATTGACATGCATGAGAAGGATACACCAATAAGGATGCAGATTATGAAAAGATTTAGTTCAGTCATCCGTGTAGATTGGGCATCCCATCAAAGGCCAGAAGATCTGATGATTGCAGATTAAAAGACAAATAGCTGTTGCCAAAATGTGTTTATTTGCGGTTATGCTTTTTTCTACCACGGATATGTAACAAAGTAGTAATTAATCCTTAATAAAGGATGGATTAATCCTCATTCACATTATACTCATTAACAATTATGGATTATTATAATTATAATATTCGTTTTATAAAGCACTGAACAGTTTGTGTTTGCTTTATGATTTTTTTCCTTCATATTCCCTTTAAAATGCAGCCTGCAACTCATTTAACCTGGTTGATGCTATCCTTCCTGCACTGCTGTGACAGTGTGTGAGCCTCTGTGCTTGTGTGAATATAGATAAGTGATGTAGTTATCACTTGTTGACCGAGTCACATTGGGGGCACTTTTTTTTCTGTCCTGACTTCTGAGTCTGACATCGTCAGTTACATCATCATTTCTATATTTTAAATCCAGTAATGCTTGCAGTCCCTGCTTTCTGTATGACTAGCCAGCTAGGTCATTTAATACATTCAAAGACCTTTCACTTCAAAGGACACCCATTCAATAGGGTTATGAGATCTTATATTAGTTACATCTATTACATTAGCCAGACCTCTCCTCGGATTGCAAAATCTGTTTCAAACACAACTTCACTGATATTTAAATTATCATAAATAACAATAAGTCTTATTCAGTACAGTCTAAGTGCACATGAGGGTGGCGTGGTATTATCCTTGATCCCCAGTTGTTGTAATCAATCGCAGAATCTTCACTAACACAGCATGGAGGTTGTACAGTATCTGCTTTTTCTACTGCATATCTGTGCTTCCTAAACTGTCCATATATAAAAAAAAAAAAACAAAACAAATGGGTAAAATCCAAATTTAAAAAAGTTTGGCAACCTCTACATATATTTTATTTCAATCATCCATATTTGTGACAGAATATAGAGTGCATAAAACCCACATAAGAACTATATAGGTCTCTAAAAAAGAAGCGAAAAAAGAAACTGTTTACAAACCCTGCCGGGGGGGGTGGTGCTGTAACGCTGACATGAAGTGAGTTTGCTAGCTCAACTGTTCTCATGGATGTTCCACACAGAGCGCTTCTGGCCCGCCCGTCGCTATTGCTTAATTAGGCGTGGACTTGATTCATTTGTGGTAATTGACAGCTAATTACAGGCCTGAGGACACGTCGCATGGACGTTTGTCTTGGCGGTGCGGCTAAGGTCAGGGAGATGTGTTGCTAACGACTGGTTTTAGGGGACCCCCCATCGGAAGTGACCCCGACATCAGCAACAAGTCTCGACAGGCTTCACATGTCATATCCATCCCCAATATATGAGAAAGATGTTATAACTGCAGTGAAGAAAAATGAATAGGCTGCATTTTCCAATTCAACTAGAGTATTACTAAAATACTGGCTGATTACCAAATGCAATTGGCACAAAGGAAAATAAAACTAGTAATAAACACCTTTAACATTACCCTTCCGAGTTCCTCTTGACTTGTCATTTTGTTTTAAAAATGTATCCTAAGCATGCTTCACAGTGATGCATGTTCCATTGCCATTAGAACCAAGGAGTGGCAACCACACTTTAAATTCATCTGGAAGTGTCCTCCCTCTGGCAATCTGTGTGCAATAGACAACAAGAACCCACTCAGCATGATTAGATATAGGCGGCAAACACATATGAATTTATAAAGTTGCCAAGAGATCATATTACACAGTATTCACACATGCCACTTAGAATTCATATTAAATGTGTCTCCACCCCCCCCCCACCCTCTCATTCTATAGAAAATGACTTTTTCAATGCTGTTGTAATACTGGCTGCATCTGCACATTGTACACTATTTGTTGGGCTACATGGCTCCCACCAGTCTAGGATTGACCTACATATTCTAGACAGGCAGCCAGTATTCAGTACACAACTCACTTCAGATTTATGGAGTTCTTTTTTTTTGGTGGCGTTAGCCACAGGTGGGTTCAACATCACAATGCCCTACAACTTTAAAGGTTCTATCAAACAACAAGGCTGTAACAATAACACCAAACCAACAAGGTGACCATTCGAGAAGGTCTGCAGGTCTGCAAACAATTTCAGGTGAAGCTGCTCAGGTGGTAAAACAGAGGCCGTTTGCAGTGGCAGTCCGAGTCGTGTGAATCAGAAAGACAATTAGGGGCTTATTAGCTGCCTGTGGAGATGTGTAACTTGTGTAGTAACCACTTGCCAAAATGGTCAAAGTTTTAGCGACATCTCCAGCTGAGAACAGACCGAGGCCCTGTCTCGCCTAATTACACCAAACGGGCCTCTTTTTGTTTCCCATTCGGCATGCTTGTCCGGTTCCCTTTTTGTCTGACCGCTAGCTCGGTCCACGATGGAAGTGTGCTAATTAGAAAAGAAATGGCCCTAGTAATTATGTCAACCCTTGTTACAAGGGATGACAATGCACAATATTATTTTTACGCAATGCTTTGTGCAAGACCTCAGCTTCCAATTCTCATTAAGAGAACAAACGTTCCGTACAAAGAACCCGTCCCAATGTCAGAGCTACTTACATTTCCAGACCTAAAAAAAGTGGTTTAATACAGAATGTCTGTGAAATGTAGGGGGCTTGAAGTTATTGCCCTAATTAATCATTTGTGGTACAACAAGGGGTTTCAAGCCAGAACGTTCTTGTTCAGTAAGACACCACTTGCCCAACTGTCTACTTTACCTTTGCTCCTAGCTTCTGTTGGTATGTTTTGCCTGTTTTCATGCTGGCACACAGGAGACTGAATTGAAACACACAGGAGTCCAGCCAAACTAAACCGATTCCAAAGTGTGGCTTACCAGTGCTGTAGTCTTCTCTGTGGAGGCAGGGGCACACCCAAGTGAAATTGATGTTAATGGGTATCTTTGCCAGTTTTATGAGATTATGATAATCCACCCAAACCTTGGATTAGAATATGAAAAGAATTGTCCTCACATGCCTCAGCTGAAAGTGGGTCCCCTGTAAATCCACCAAGCTCCCGAAATGAGAATCCTAGAGATAGCATCTCGTCACTGCGGGCAGCACTGTTCCTTTGTATATGGGATGGCTACCACAAGCCTGGGCACATGGACTACCAGATGTGCAGTTGGTAGGTGCGTGTGTGTGTGTGCGTGTGTGTTATTCCCATATACCCCCTGAAACACAGCTATGCTGTGAGAGCTGACAAATACACTTGATAGGAAACCAAGGACTGTTCACATTTTAAAAAAGAAACAAAGGAACAAACCTGCAGCAACATATGCCAGAACCACATTGTATCATATTCTGAATATATCTGACGCATACATACAGCTTAATATAAATTTTATTTAAAGAGAACACAAATAAAACATTAATTATAATATTAACAATAATAACAACACATTTAACTGCATACATGTACATAAACCCAATGTGCAACAAAATTAAGAGGTTGCAAATGGTTTTAAATAAAGAAGACTTGGCGACACAAGCTTGCAAAATTATTAAATGAAAATGCTCAGTGTACGGTAAATGACCAGAGGCAGGATCACCAAAAAATGATGCACCAAGTCCCTTCGAACGATGGCCGACTGACTCTAGGACTGATGGAAAGTATTTTGGCGTCTATTTGTTCAGGACTCCTTTCTTCACTCCAGGGATTGAAAAGCTGCAACGATGGCCGAAATGTTAAATTCATTTTTTTAAACCCTAAATCTAGTCTATAAAAAGTTCAAAAGGTCTGACTATAAACCTAGTGCAAACACTTGGGTTAACTCTTTATCTGAACAACCTAATTCACAATGAAGCAATTCTTCAATAACAATTCAAACTATTTTTGCTGACAAAATACTTAAGGCAGAGAGTTTCAGGCTGCTAGGGTTAACCTGTTTTCCTCATGCATTAAAATAACAAAAAAATAACAAATAACCCAGCGTGTCCCTACAGTATGCTACAGTGGTCACTCCCCCACCCACATTGTTTCCCCACAAACTTGGATTTAGGTTTCTAACATGTTGTTTAACCCTGATGAGCCACTGTCTCACTATTTCTGGATTGTTTAACCCCTTAAGGTACACAAGGAATTGAGCGGTTGCTCAGATGGTTTCTTATTAAAACGAATCTGAGGCTGACTCATGAGGAAACCTGACAATTTGGATGACCAGATCCAGCCTGGCGGTGCATTTGAAACCCTGTTTCGTGCACCTCATTGCAAAAATAAGAAAACACATGTCCCCTTGTACTTTAAAGGGTTAACCAGAACTCTTCTTCCTTCACATTGATTATTTCTTGGGTTTCTCCAGGATGTTGAGGAATTTACCTCTGGTCATTTCTCTGGCTAATATAGAAAAAAAAAGAAGAAACTAATTATAAAAGAGAAAAAACAAAACATTTCTCAATACTGCAAATGAACCAAAACACAAGTTAATAATAAAATGCTTAGATAAAAAGATTAGGGTAAAACTGATTTTCCACAAGCAATTTGCTACATAAATAAAAGCTCAGGCAAATGTAAACTGGATACCCTTTTAGAGAAGAGAGATTAAAAACGATAATTATACAACCGCATGCAAAAATACACATTAATTAATGTAATCTGGAGCTCAGTGTTCCTGTGCCACTGGTGCATTAACAGCTCTTAATGGGAAGCCTGTGCAGATGGATTAGTCCGCTAGGCTGTGAGCGATTCGCCAGGATCAGGCTCTTAGAAGTTCATTTTTTAGCTGTGTGACTTATTTGATTTTTGCATCTAAGTAATTTTTTTCCCCTGTATACAGCTTGCGTCACTGTTCAACTACACAGATGTGAGATACACGATATTAAATGTACAAAAAAATAAATAAAAACAAAAAGTAAATATGGTGGTACAGAACCAGTTTCAATTTTATAATCATTAAATATTATCATAGCCACGTTGGTCATGACATTGTTAAAAACCAAGTCCTGCAGTACTTGCACCAATCAAACGCATGTTTAACACTCAATTATTAAAAAAAACCTCAAGCCATTATTATTATTATTATTTTACTGTAACTGGAAACTGAACAGTAACAAATGACAGTACTGACTGACAATAATTTTATATATATTACATACACAAACACCAAGGATGTTCCAAGTGCTCTAAGCGGATCTATTTTCTTTTTGGCATTCAGAATAGAACTTTCAAAAGTCACAGCCACTATAATTAATACTCACCGTGGAGTGAAATATTTATTCCATATTGAACCACACCAGTTCATTAATTGAATTGTTTCCCTTTGGAATTACATGCACAGATGAATTATTAATATTTAGGGAATTAACTGATTATTCACCAGTAATGAATTGTAGTTACTGGGTCCATACATATTCAAATACCGTACTACTTGTTAGAGTTTAACATGGCTTGATTGTAGAATTAATATCCCCTCCTCTCCATTAAAAATGTTTAGCAATGCAAATTGCATATTTCATTTGTAAGACATCAGAAAGGGAGGGCATTTTTACAAACATCTGTTCATTTTTGACTTCCAAAACAACATCACACACGGTACGCTCATACCAAATTGACAGAGCACATGTCGACCTGCCTGGTGGTGGCAGGGCTGTGTGTGTGTGTGTGCGTGCAAAGTTGTCAGGCATGCGATTCTTGCAAGCCTTGGTCAAGGCTCTGAGAGACCTCTGTACCCATCTTCCTTTTTCAGCCCCCTAACACACAGAGTAAATATGACTGACAGTCAGCTGTTCTGAATGGTTAGTAGATCTTGAAGGTTGCAATTTATATTATACACAGTGCACTGTTAAGTAGCACAGTCCAGTTCCTGCACTGTTAAGTCCAGCTCCTGCACTATTAAGTAGCACAGTCCAGCTCCTGCACTGTTAAGTCCAGCTCCTGCACTGTTAAGTAGCACAGTCCAGCTCCTGCACTGTTAAGTCCAGCTCCTGCACTGTTAAGTCCAGCTCCTGCACTGTTAAGTAGCACAGTCCAGCTCCTGCACTGTTAAGTCCAGCTCCTGCACTGTTAAGTAGCACAGTCCAGCTCCTGCACTGTTAAGTCCAGCTCCTGCACTATTAAGTAGCACAGCCCAGCTCCTGCACTGTTAAGTAGCACAGTCCAGCTCCTGCACTGTTAAGTCCAGCTCCTGCACTGTTTAAGTCCAGCTCCTGCACTGTTAAGTCCAGCTCCTGCACTGTTAAGTAGCACAGCCCAGCTCCTGCACTGTTAAGTAGCACAGTCCAGCTCCTGCACTGTTAAGTAGCACAGTCCAGCTCCTGCACTATTAAGTAGCACAGTCCAGCTCCTGCACTGTTAAGTAGCACAGCCCAGCTCCTGCACTGTTAAGTAGCACAGTCCAGCTCCTGCACTGTTAAGTAGCACAGTCCAGCTCCTGCACTGTTAAGTAGCACAGTCCAGCTCCTGCACTGTCCAGCTCCTGCACTGTTAAGTCCAGCTCCTGCACTATTAAGTAGCACAGCCCAGCTCCTGCACTATTAAGTAGCACAGCCCAGCTCCTGCACTGTTAAGTAGCACAGCCCAGCTCCTGCACTGTTAAGTAGCACAGTCCAGCTCCTGCACTATTTTGGCAGAACGTTATGCCTCGACATATGTGTCACTTATTTTAATGTCCATTACAGAGCAAACACTAACATTGCTGGTTAGCTCCCTGCTAGTTTTATACATTAGTTAGTAGAGATACAGATCGCTTGATCACACCACCAAACTATGTGATATTGATATGACAGGTAAAATAGTCAATGGTTTACAAAAGAAAAAAGGTTAATTTGCAATTTCTTTACAGTGAAAGATAATTAAAACCATTTCTGCTGATATCACCCGATTAAGCTTTCTAGAAACTTTGTCGGTGAATCAGTGTTCCTGAATGCAGGTCTGTGAAAGGGTTACCCGTCTACTCCTCTGAAGCTAATGAAAAAGCCCACTGGATTGTAATTTAGATGAGACGAGCTGCTCTGAATAATAATGAAGGAAACGCTCTGTGGATGTTTCACCTTGAGGTGTCCATCATCAGGTTAAACATGATGCTAATTGGATTCAGACTGATTCATTTCTCTCAGTGCTGTCTATTCGAATAACGGTTTAACAAAATAATCACAGCGCCCAACACTGAAGCCTTTCCTTAAAAGGAATAAAACCATCAGAAATCAAGAGCTATGAAATAAATTAGGGTGACCCGCAATTACTGCCGCGGTGATATCGTTTTCATATTAGAAGAAATTACAGGAGGAGAGAGAGGAGAGATCTTTTCCAACTTGATTTGCTTTTGAAAATGCTCATTATGATGAGGTGGGGGTGGGGGTCGCAGGGCTTGATCTTTCTGATGATTTCTTCAGGCTTGCTTAGCATTCACTAACCGGGCACTTGCCTCGTAGTTTACAATGGTAAATTTGCACCTTAGTTTTGCGGTGTACAGTGCTCCTCCCGTACTGTGCATTTGCTTTGTTTTACCCTTGTTCACCATGGGTATGTTTTAATGCTTTAATATAATTCAGCGATTTAGCTTCTTGCCTGTGTTTTACGATTGAATACCAGCAATTCAGATCCGTAGACGTTTTCAGGAGCGCTCTCTTAACAGAGAGCTGCTCTCCAGATCTAGCTGGTCAGGAGGAGAGGAACTAAATGGTAGAGCAGCAAACCCTGATTTATGGATTTCCCAAACTGATGAATTCTCTATGTTAATGGAAGTTTTTGCTCAAATTAACCCGAGTAACTTGAGCACTGGCAGATGAAGCTTTCACCAGAAACTAAACAGAACCTGCTGGCCCTGAGGCAATCGTCAACCTACAGTATTGAGCCATCAACACCCATCCTAAACTAATTCATAAACCAAGATCAGAGCCATCAACACAGCCTAAACTAATTCATAAACCAAGATCTGTCTTGCTCATATTCATCAACGTTTATTAAATAACTCCCATGCTTCTTTAGAGAACTGTCTTTTTTTTTTTGCAGCTGTTCTTGCTGTCGTGATTGTTCTGTAGCCGAGCCCGAGACGTGGGGCCCAAGCCTGCTGTCTCCCGCGAGACTTCCAGCGATTGCCCTTCTGCTCCGACCATTCATTCCTTTTCAATTCATCCTAAGTTTCTTCCTCGCATGAAAGTAAACTGATTTGCATTGTAAAGTCAGATTGAAAACTAAGATAAGAAGGTATACAGGATACCCTGCGGCCTTGTTCTAACACCCACCCACCCGCCACACACACACACGTGCCAAGCACACGCCCATCCTCAAGATCAATACCGATTAGTGGAAAGTGACCTTTCTAATCAACTAAACGAATCTCCAATTACAAATTCTGTACTTCATTAATCAGCAGCTTGTTAAGGTTGCTATTTACACTGAATGAATGACAATTATTTTTTACTTTTTTTATTTTTATAATAAACTCTTGTCTGTCTTCAGCAAAGAACATGTTTTAATATCCAATAGTTTACTAAACATTATTATCCCAATTCATTTTCAACTGGCACACCTTTTCCTGATTTCAAACTTTGTAACTCAATGCTGCTAGCCATGTATCCTTTAGAGTAGTAAACATCATACCGACAGTGTACAGCATCAGCTGGTGAGCAATACCTGTGCTTCAGGCTGGCTAAAAAGAACTGCTGTGCTTAAGGGATTGCTGTGTTGTGATTATGACTTCAATTTAAAGGCCGCTTTTCAATAATCTCCCTGTAGAAATGGGAGCATGATCGCTCTTGATGATGCAGTGCGTTGGAGACAGCAATCCAATTTAAAATGGTAGCGGCCATTGACCGAGTCTCCAAATAACACGAGGCACTTCTTATTGCATCTCTATTGCCCTTAATAATTACAACAGGAATAAAAATAATACCCGTACATCCCTAAAGCCACGCTGGGTCTGGCAATCAAGCCTGAGCAGGTTATCACAATCAACTGGCTGTTTGGCCAAAAGTAACAGGAGTGGAATTAAGATGGATCCTCTTGGCTCCTAAGTCAGATGACCACCTAGGTTAACTAGTGTCCTTTTTCCTCCACTTTGCCCTGATACAGTTTCATTAAGCCACAAACAGACTGTAATCCTACCCCCTTTGCTCCTCTTAAACTGCCACACTGAGCCATTACAGAGTGTAATCTTTATTTAATGGATTTACATCCATCCTTCCTGCCAGGATTCCCTGGGGCCTCGGAGAGCAAAGAGGAGATGACAAGTCCTCCCCACACCAACCCCCAACCCGACGCTCATGTTTGTGTTCAAAATTCAATTACCCACTTATTGATACTTCACAGGCATATTTAAGATGCGGACACGAGGCATGATTTCCCAGAGGGGCCCTGGCTCCTCTTTATATCCATGCCCATCTCCCCTTCCTCCCAAGCCCCACACACTCACTCACTCTCACACACACATACACACACTGGACACGATTCCTAAGGTGTCCCTATTAATAGGAAATCAGTCACAATTCATTCATTAAAATACCCAGAAAGGTTTTCTTCGCTACTGTGATTAGCTGAAAAAAAAAAAAAACCCTATGAATTCTTAATTTATTTATGTAAATGATGTGTCATTTTGAATCTGCTCAAGATGGAACAGACAAGACAGAAGGTGCAGTGTGCTAAACTTTCTCTGCGTGTACTGGACTAGCCTTGTTGCTAGACTCCAGGAGGGATTAATGGCTAATGAGGTTTCTGTTTGTTTTGAATTAAATTTCCATTCCCTGAAGACTGTGGATGGCACACTGTTAATTTTATTGAGCTCAACATAATCTGTCGGTAGTCAGATTCTAAACCCTTATGGGCAATATTTTATTTGAACTGTTTTAACACACAGAATAGGCACAAAGGTAGCTGTACAGTTAAGGCAAATTGCATCACCCTGTAAAATTAACTAATTTTGCTTCATAAAGTCGAATGAAATGCAGGCAGAGAGGCGAGCATTTTTAAAAGCAGCTCACATAACGCTACCCAAAAATTGAGATGGGAAGTTTGTTTTGGCAGAGTTTCCAACGTTCTGATGTTGTCATTCTGACGGGCGTTTTGAGCAGAAGAGTTCTAGTGTCACCTATTTATCTCAAACGCAGCGTGTACTTCATTTTGAACCTGTCAGTGGCACCACTTCATAACCGTTACTCTGTCTTAGAGGCACACTGATGGATAGATAAGAGATTCCCAGGACAGGGCAGAAATGCAATCATATTCAGTAATACAGTTCTTTTAATAAGGCAAAAACTGATCTGCGCCAAATCTCTTGAAATGGTCTCAGAAAACGGATGTCATTAAGAATTGTCACATTTGCCCTTCAGAGTTGTCTACGGGTACAAAGCACAGCTTAGGCCATGCTCTCGTCACAGTATGTGGTGCAGTTGGTGGCAAGAAATACTGAGGCTCGGAATTAACACTAAGTTGTTTATGCTGCTAAAAAAAAAAACTAGTTTAGCTGGGAATCTCATTCAAACTGGTTGTTTATCCTTTCAATAGAAAAGTGACAAATGGATAAAATCTTTGCAATGGACTGACTTGTGAGGGGGCTGCTGTAGACTGGGGTACAAATTCACAGCTATCTTCAGAATCATAGAATTAAAATCACCTGGAAAATGAAAGGATGGCATCGTGTAATTGTCCAGGTGAGAGCTGATGTTCCCGATGGGAGCGGACCAGCTCTGAAGGAAAGGCAAGCCTGGTGCCTTTCAAACAAATAATGAGGACAGGACAGTTCTCTCAGAGGAAAGCCAATGTGAGAGCATGTTGTCTAAATGAAATAAAAGAGCATCCCACTGTTCACAGCAGCTTTAGCAGCTAATGACAAGAAAACAGATTCACTAACGTTTGAATGAACAGAGAGTGGTATGGAGGACCAACATATTAACATTTCGTAACTCCCAGAGGGAACACACATACCGGTAGATTTCTGTAGTCTCTCTGGTCTTGCAAAACTTCAGACACCATCCACTACTGCTTATTAGTGGGAAAGATGCATGAATAAGGGATATACAGTATGAATTGCGTTTGTTTTGAGTAAAAGAGAAAACAAGAGACACAGTTTACATATGACAGTTTTGGCAATGCCTATGACAAAACAAACCCAGCTTTTTTGTGAATACAACATGTACTGCTGCCAGAGATTTCTAAGTTCTCTATAACATGTCCAGTAATGACAACAGTACTGTAATGCCAATATTACATTTGGACATGCACTTGTTTATGGGATGTTTTTAATAATAGCATTAATAACATTTGGCAATTGATTGCACCAGCTCACACCTGCACTACTCCAACTCTCTTGCCATTAAAAAAAAGCAGCAGGGACAAAAGAATCCTGAAGGAAACAGTTAACAAAAAACAACAAGTGTTTAAGAAGCAACGCCCCACAGCGCCAGGGTCTTCCCAAAGGAACATTCTCAATTCAATTACCATCAATAACATTAGTTATCAGTCTTGTTTCATACCCCCTGGGAAGCAGGCTCTGATGACAATACTTAGTGTTCCATGGTAAAGCTATTCATTAGGCCAGAAGCAAGCAGCTGGGACTGCCACGTGCTCTCTTTCAAGGAGCCTGACCCACTGGGAATTAGGGGATGGATATCATTTCCAGAAGCAGAGGCAGCTGTGGAGCTCCCCAGGAGACTGGGCTCCCATGACACTCCAGCGTGAACTTGAACGCGTCACCTTTCACTAATTATCTTGAATAAATGGTGGATTTGGAGCAATGGTTCAACAGAACCCATAAATCTACATCAACATGCATGCCCACATCTACAATACACACCAGCTAGTCCAGACACAATATCACACGTATATAAGCGTTGTAATTACTTATTGTATTAAAAAATGGTTATTCACTTAGAACGCACAAAGAAATGTATTTTGTCGTGTTTCAGAGACAGATCTTAATACACCCTTCACTACTGATGGAGAAAGAAAAAACAAAGGTTTTATTTTTGTACTGTTCAAAGCATGCGAGTATCACAGTAAAACATGGAGACAATCGTCTAAGAAGGGCAGCAATAGAAATGCAGAACCCAGTGCCAACAGAAACATGCCCACTGCCTCATCCGGGACTCCATGCAATAATACAGGCCCCTTTCCACATTGCAAGGCTGCATAGCCATTTTACTACACCCCAGCAAGTTATATAAATGATTGGTGCACCAAGTCATTAGTGACTTGGAGAACTGTTTTAATAAGCCCCGCGTTTATCTAGATAATAAATCTCAACTCCACCCAGCTCCGCTTTCCTGTCTAATTTAAAGGCTGTGAAAAAAGGAAGCCATAATGAAAAAGTGTCCAAGATTTACAGGGTTTGCAGAGACACAGAACAAGCAGCAGATTAAACTGCAGCGCTCGGAAACCTACCTTAAAAAGACACTTAAAAAATACAGTATTCCAGTTGAAGACCTAATTACAATTTTGACATGAAACCATTTAAAATAACCTGGTCAAGATTGTGAGAACATCAGCATCATTTGGCATACAAGTTTATTAATGACATTTCTTTCCACTTCACAATAAAACAAGCCACTGACAAAGACATCTCCTCATAACATTGGTCTAATTTGAATTACAATGACCTGAACAGCAACATTTTTGGTCCGGACTATTGCTCAAAGCTGTGAGGAAACAATTGCTTTGATGAACACAGTTAACACATTATCTGCTGACAAGTCTCTGAACTGTCTCGATGTATGATGTATATGTGTGTGTGGTACTTAAGGCAGTTCAATAAACCTACATTTCATGGGCAGTACCTTTTGACACCTCTGTGTTCTACAGGTCAATATTAAAGCTGTAACTGTGTGCATCAGACACCAATGGTTTAATTTCCTTCTGAACGAAGGCTCATCTGTAGTGCCACCTACTCCTCAAGCTCCCCTTTAGCATTCCTTATAAAAACACAACCTCCTTCAATGTACTAAATAACTAGTTTAGCAATGCAAGCACTACAAAAAGGCATTCATCTTGCTACACGATATTTGTGCCAGATTTCAAGAATACTTTGTTCAACTAATAGACAAGCAAATTACTGCTGTACATTCATAATCTTGCACAGCAACATTGTGACAAAATGTATATTTCAATCCTCTTCGTCTAGCTGCTGGTGTTTGTACTGTATAATACCCGTTGGAGATTTCCCACTACTAAATAGGATGGGGTCAATCCAAACTGAACACAATATTGTTACTCAAAATGTAGGAACATACTGCGTTTCAGGGTGATCAGCAGAGCCACCTCTGATCAGTTTTAAAAGTTCTGACTCCTTTGTACACCTTATCCACTACACTAAAAAAAAAAAAAAAAAAATCTACCAGACAGGACTGCGTCTGCTATGGAATTATTAATATCAGGTCAGCAGATGTAGGCCAGAATAAAGAACAGCATCATCAGATTGCTGTCTCAGTCAGCTCTGTACTGTATGTCCCTTCAAACTGCTTCAACAAACATTTGAACCTTAATTAAATAACTAATCTACACTAAACAGGAGTATGAAATACATTTTGAGATCTAATCCCATATGATAGTTCTAAAAAAAAAATAATAATAATAAATATCCTTGACCATTAAATATGATAAATCTAAATAAAAGTGCATGGCGTACCGCTTCAGAACATTAATTATAATTAATTGGTTATATATATATATATATATATATATATATATATATATATATATATATATATATATATATATAACAAATTAATGCACTTGCCCGTCACACGTGATTTCCGACTCTGTCACCAGTTTTCTGATACAAAGCCCACCTCTTCAGTGTTACAATTTATCTCCGTCACAGCCTGCGTTTTTTTTTTTTTTTTTTTTTTTTTTCTCTCTAATTATATTGTGCAGTTACACAGCGCTTCCTCCAGTTTCACTTTACAAAAATGCAGCCAAAACCTATCGAACGAGACAAGCTAGGGTAATGTAACAGTGAATCATTAAACAGTCTGAGATACTGTGATGTTTTTTTGTTTTTTTTTTTAATCTGTGATGTTTAGTTGTGTTTGCGCATTTTCATTTGCAAGTGAACTGTGACACTAAGACCTTATCGAGTACAATATTCTGCAATTTTGAATACTGACTTGGGATGCTGTTTTAATTCTGGAAACTTTTTTTTTTTTTTTATCTGTTGGTTTTGCTAAATTGCATTGCCTTTTACGCAGTTCTGTGCATGGATAACATTTAGATGTTTTCTGCGGTTTGGTCGTTAATGGGAAATTGTATATACCGTTACAATACATGTCGGATTTAAAAGTATGTACTGTATTACAGTTAAAGTGCTGTCTCTAGTTTTGGCAAGTAATATTTTCAGAATCATATCGTTCTGATTTAAAAATTCTACTTCTTTTGAAAATATAATACTGTACCAACAAAACCAACACAGTGCCTGGAAGCCTTAATGGAAGCCTTATTTTAAAACACCGTCCTTTCAGATATGTATTTTTGCTATTTATCTTTTTTTGTGTTCCATGAAAAACGAACAAGGATATAAACAAACCATTCCCATTCTAAAACTAAACAGCACAAAGGATTCACATTAAGCAATACCCTGGAATGCTTTAATATTGGAAAGCGTTCCTCTATTAAACAATCATTTATTTCCAATCTCTCCACTAAATCCTGCTTGGCACAATCCTTCCTTGAACAATTCCTACTTAATCATCCCATCTTGATGGAATTTTACAATCCGCTGCGGTCCTGCCTCTCCTTTGGCATTCACGCACAAGGTTTGCAGTAAAGTTATTCTTTCAAAGGGGGTTAGGATGTCTGTCTGTTCATCAGCACAAAAAAAAAAATCGAACTCTATCGAACTCTGCAATGTATCTATTTTGCATCATAGGTTCTCGGCCTACTTGGTTTGTGATATACAAATATATCATCATTTTAATATACCGCACATCGCTTTGAGAGGCAAGGTCCACAGTGCAAATCACAATAGAGATGAGATGTAAAAAGACTTTTACACTAATGTTCATTACACCGTTAAAGCAGATAGGTTTCATTTACATTTATTAAGCAGTAAAATAAATAAGTTTAGTTGAATCTACAGTACCTTTATATAGAGTACATCATATATATACAGCCTTCTAAATCCTGTTTGATTCAGATTCTTCTTGGGTATATAGCTGTTCACTGTTTTTAATTATCTGTACATATGTACACACACATATATATATATATATATATATATATATATATATATATATATATATATATATATATATATATATATATATATATATATATATATATATATATATATATATATATATATATATATATATATATATATATATATATATATATATATATATATATATATATATATATATATATATATACATTGTACATATACATTATAATTTTGTCACTTAACATATGGGCTAATCTTGTAGAAGGAATATATCTTATATATATTATATTATATACATATATATATATATATATATATATATATATACACACACACACTCAAGGCTGATGAATTCTGAGAAGGATATTATAGCTCCCACTTAATATCTGTTAATGACTATATGCCACATGTCATAAGGATTTAAAAAAAAAACACACATTAAAATGCACCAATACAGTAGATTAAGTAACTATCTTATTCTTAATAAATAAAACAATTTAGACCATTAGTGACGATAATCCATTCTGTGGATTATACAGATTGGAAAGCTGCCATATTAATATAGTCTTATTTTTTCAGCTTGCAATGTTGAGATTTACAAAATACTACATCATAAATATATTAAAAAAAAAACAAAAAAAAAAAACACAGAATGACTGTTTTCTGCATACCTCTCCTTGTTAAATATTAACTCTACTTGCTGCAAACTGCCAGGTGAGATTGTAAGTCAGACAGCAGTTACTCACTCACTTTTATATAAACAGTAGAGAGAGTTCCAGCCACATTTAACATAAGCCTACAGAAGGCCGCAGAAAGGAAGTAATTCAAATTGAAAGTATTGGTAAGTGAAATACATTGGATTGTAAGTTTTAATTATATATTTAATTTATATATATATATATATATTCATTGAGAGCTGCTTTTTATGACATCAGTATGCATAAATCGAAACGATTAGTATGGGACAAATGCAGTACTACTATTATAAATTAGATGGAGTGATAATGTTGAGAAGAGAGCAATTTAACCTGTTTCTAATGTTTCTTTACTGAATGCATTCATATATTGAGGCTGCTATTTCAAAAGTAGGGCACTGTTCCTTCTGGCTCAGGCTGCTGTGAAAGCATACAAAAGCAACACATTGCAAGCAGAGCTCTGAACAATGAACACAGCTGATTGAGCAGGAAAAGCTGACACCACCACCCAGTGGTGAGCAAAAGAATATCTTTACTACTGAACTACTGTAGGACGACACCAGGCAGAACCTGTCCCAAGAAAACATTGTTAAAAGCCACTGCATTGAAAGACTTGACAAGATGCACTCTTCAGGGGCAGGTGCCAGAACAGGATACAATAAACACAACCAAACAAACAAACAAAGAACAATGAGTTCCAGCATCCTTTCAAGTACAAGCACCCCCGAGATGAGCACGCAGGGTTACAACACACAGGCACAGCATTGAGATGAGCACGCAGGGTTACAACACACAGGCACAGCATTGAGATGAGCACGCAGGGTTACAACACACAGGCACAGCATTGAGATGAGCACGCAGGGTTACAACACACAGGGCACAGCATTGAGATGAGCACGCAGGGTTACAACACACAGGGCACAGCATTGAGATGAGCACGCAGGGTTACAACACACAGGGCACAGCATTGAGATGAGCACGCAGGGTTACAACACACAGGCACAGCATTGAGATGAGCACGCAGGGTTACAACTGAGATGAGCACAGGCACAGCAGTTACAACACACAGGCACAGCACTGAGATGAGCACGCAGGGTTACAACACACAGGGCACAGCACTGAGATGAGCACGCAGGGTTACAACACACAGGCACAGCACTGAGATGAGCACGCAGAGTTACAACACACAGGCACAGCATTGAGATGAGCACGCAGGGTTACAACACACAGGCACAGCATTGAGATGAGCACGCAGGGTTACAACACACAGGCACAGCATTGAGATGAGCACGCAGGGTTACAACACACAGGCACAGCTTGAGATCCATGCAGGGTTACAATACACAGGCACAGCATTGAGATGAGCACGCAGGGTTACAACACACAGGCACAGCACTGAGATGAGCACGCAGGGTTACAACACACAGGCACAGCATTGAGATGAGCACGCAGGGTTACAACACCACACTTTAACCCTGCTTACATCCATGATGGCAAACAACAGCAGAAAGCTCTGTCACCATAAGGTAGGATGATGGGGCAACACGCTGGATAGATTATCTGGCCTCAGTGAACAACCGTTTGAAATGAACAAATCAGGACCATTAGGGGACAAGATAAAACGGGAGTTTAAAAAGGACACTTACACTCTTCCAGCCCAAGCTGATAAGCCAGATTCTGGAGTCCTTTCACCTTCTCCCTCAGATTTGCAGTTGTCAGACTCCCCAATTCTGCAAACAGACCACTGACTCAGTCAGCACCCCTTGTGGATCATGCCATTTTCACAATAAAAAAAGACAGAAATGAGAATATTTGTGCACAAAATATATCCAGTGGTTGATAGCAATATTTTATTTTGTATTTTTTTTTTTTTTTTAATATATGAAGAACCTAGAAATACCAAAATGCAAGGATATCTGAGGATATACTTCATTTGTACACGTTAGCTGGACTTCCTTTGAAACCACTAATTAAAGCAAAATAAATGAATGTTGTGTTCATGTTAAATGGCAGAAAGAATTATAGACAGAAAAAAGGACAAATATTATACCGTTTAACATTTCAATGTCATCGTTCTCCAGTTCTGCCATCCACTTGGGAGGGGAATTGGTAATGGGCTAACAGACAAAGTAGAATCAGGGTTTATCAAGTAGAATGTGTAATACAATACAATTAGTAATGTATGATCCTCTTTCTTTTAAATATATATATATATATATATATATATTATATATAATAGAATATATTATATATATATATAATTTGGTTTACCTTATCGGTTATCTCTATGTCCGTTACAAAACACAAAAATGTTAACGTCTTTTGACGTTGCGACTTGCATTACGTTTTTCAGTAATCAAAAAATCCATTCTCTTAGGCTAAACCGATACGTAATTTAAAATGTAATATATATATATATATATATATATATATATATATATATATATATATATATATATATATATATAGTGTGTACTCACACTTTTAAAAGAGGCTGCGAATTCTGCTACTCCCGGCACTGTAATAAATTAAAACAACATGTAACTGAAAACTAATCGCTGTTCAGAAATGATGCGCCAATGTGTTGGCTGACTGTTGCATAACTAATTACATTGTTCTTGTGTCAGGGGAGTACTCCACTTAATGCTTTATATAACACATTACTACGTACGCGAATTGGAGTCAAATAGTTCGTGAGCATGGTATCACTTTGGCATACTTACAAACAGCAAAGAATCCTGCACTAATTTCTTGGTTGAAAAAAAAAAAAATCCGATACCTTTTGAGTTTTAAGCAATGGTTATAGGGTGCATGCCATCTATTGGAAAAACAAAGCATTTAAGAACTGAAAACACCGAATTAATTACTGGAATGTAAGCAACATTCCCATGTCTTTGAGTGATTTATTGTTGTTATATTCATTGGCGTTTGCATAATTACTTAAACAAATGTATTAAACAGATTTAATTTGGAAAGTCATTTTAAAATTAACATGTCTATGTACTGCATGTTTTCTTATTTAAAACATAACATAAAAAAACCCCAAAAAACAAAAAACGAGAACTTACATTGTTCTGGCCACAGATCTGGAGATGCACGATCTAACTTTTCAAAACTCAGCAGAGAAGTTTCAAAATCTTCATCCGGGAAAATAAAAGAACCACACTTCATGAGAATGTTTTACAGTAACGTAATCTATTTGTTATTGCCATCCAAACCGCTGGGATTCACACACTGTTTGTCACAAACGATTATTCAATACAAAATACAGGCAAGTCTGAATTCCGGAATTCCATTGATTACCGGTATAAACATTCTGGCAACTGCTTCAATTTCGCATATTACCACATTGTACTTTATCAGAGTAACACGGTATTCCTTTACATTAAACATATATACAATAAACGACTTTGGCTTTGGTTTGTGGTGTAACTGCAAAAGCGTTAAAAAAACAAAACACTATCAACTCTGAAATTAGAATTTACCTCCACTGGGAGAAGCCATCTTAGCAACAAAACCACGTGATTAGCGGACTTCTTGTTGTCAGGGAAAAAAACGCATATTACAAGAGCTCTAGTATTTCATTAATTTCATTTTCATTTTAATGACCCGGGAAAAACAGAATCGTCTTTTTGTAAAAACAGAGGTCAATCAATAAATCATAAGGGCTCGGTACAGTTCAAGATTGATTTTGAGAGTAACCAATCAAAAACCGAAAATAAATGATCCTATCAGAACTCTGGCTTGGTGGGAGTTTTCTTTTCTGGCGAATGAATGGCGGGTAGGCGGGTGTTATTTTCTTGCTCCTCCCACCAGGTCTGAAGGAGGCTTCTGCAGCTGAACTTTAGAGGAGGGAGATTGGGAGAGTTAGGTCATTTGGAAAGGAAAAAAAACATTCAAAGTTACCCTTTTCATCATGGCAACTGCAATTCTGAGGTCTGTTTGGAAGAATAGGGTAAGGCAACCTTTTCATTTAATCGTACCGCGTATGCAGTGTGCAGAGAAAGACATGCCGTACGTCCATTTGCAGTTCCCTTTGTAAATGATCTTGTAACTGCGTGCCAGATAAACATTGCACTCTTGTCTAGTCGCTGCACTCTCGTAATGTATGCTGTTAACACACACACACACACACACACACATACATTGTATATGAATTATGTAATAGTAACATTGTTCCCCTGTTTGGTTAAAACGCCTTCCTATATACGAGTTACAATATCATTCAAATAAGTAACATCGGAATGATACTTCACTAGCTAGCCTATGTCTAGGTGATTAACCACGCTCTGTAATTTTACCTCAGTTAAGAGTAATACTGCATGTTGTTTTTGCCCAGTACATTTGATTTAGTAGCCATGGGTCAAGTTGAGTTTAGTAACTAAGTAGTAAGCAATACGGCGGCAGAAGGCGAAGAAGTCTTAATATAGTTAACTTCTATGTACAGTATGTCTCTTCCACAAAACTGGGTGTATTTACTGGCACTAGCCTAGGGCAGCTGATTCATCTGCTGCCAGTACTATCTGCACAAAACAGATTCCTAATGTAAGCGCCTTTTGCACTTTCTCTAAACATGAAATCAATCAATATCATTATTTCTCTGTCTTCAGCCCTGATGTTAAGTCTTTTTGGCGCTTCTCACTGGCAGTGGAATTTATACTGTTAATAGGGAACCCCTCAAGATTGCCTGCAGCTGCGTTTCTAGTGATTCTAACCGCTCCGATCTGATATAGATCATCTAGCAGTCTTTATTTGTTTATCAGTGCCCTACCGCCTCCTCTTTCTGAATCTGTTGCAGCACCCATGCAGCTGCTCGTCATATTTTGCAAATCCAATCTTGCTATGTGAGACTGCAGCTTCGGTTTTGTGTACTTTGCAAAACTAAGATCACGTTTTGGATGATGCTGCCAGGGTGCACACATTGTATTTAAAAACTGACCCCTACAGTGTTTTAGAGGTCATAATCTAAACACTGTTGAAGTTCCAGTGTTGCCAGTCTTTTGGTATGGGATATGCATAATAAACTCTGGTAGCATGTCTATTATTAATCTGTATCATTGCAAACTACATTGTGCACAGTAACCTGTTAACTGCTGGGGCTCAGCCCTGTGTTTACTGAGCGGGTTTTCTTGATTTCAGGTACCTGTACAGGTGGGGCGGATGTGCTACTCCTCCTCTTCAGTGGTGAGCTGATGCATCTTATTACCTGATACTCAAGGAAAATGTTCATATTTAACTGAGAAAGTTAATTGATCAAAATCCTCTGTATTCTTCATTTTATTTATTGATTTAAAAAAAATAATAAATTCTAGCTATCTCAAACTGATTTCTAAAAATACCAAACCAGCATGTAAGTTTTACTGTAAAATGCTTATGAAAGTTTAATTATCTACAATTTGCCTCTCTCCCGCACAGCCTACAACTAAGCTATTTATTGATGGAAAGTTTGTTGAATCAAAGAGCTCAGAGTGGATTGACATCCACAACCCTGTAAGTACTGATTTACACACCCTACATATAGTGTGGCCAGGCTTGTACAGCACTGCATATTGTAACTTTCAAGTTTAGTTTGTACTACTGTAGCAAGGCTCCAGATGTTTTCTGATATCACATGGATGTAATATTTTGTTACTGTAGTTTATTATGTAAGCAAGAAAAACAGTTATGGTCGTTTCTGTTGTTTATAGGTCATTAATATGCCAATATTAACAGTCACTTGCTACAAGCATGCCTTTTGACTGGAAGCTTTTCTTTGTTGTATCGTAGTAGATCACTTTGAGAGAGCAAAAGCTTTCAGTAAAACAAATTAATACAAATAAATGTTAGTCAATGCATTCAGCAGATCTTTCCAGTCTACACCGTGGTTTAGAAGTTACCAAGCTAGTGCATTCCAGTGTATGGATTGAAACACTGTGCTAACTTGCTTCACTATCTCTTTGTAGTTTGTTTGGTATATTAACTTTTATATTAAGAAAGTGGTTTTTTTTGGTATATATTATATGTGTGTCTTTGTATTTTTCCAAAGGCCACCAATGAAGTTATCGGGCGTGTTCCAAAGGCCACCCAGGAGGAGATGCTGGCCGCTGCGCAGTCCTGTAAAACAGCCTTCCGGAGCTGGGCTGAGACCTCCATCCTGAGCAGGCAGCAGGTCTTCCTCCGATACCAGCAGCTGATCAAGGAGAACCTGGTAACGGCTCCTCCTTCTGAAGCTTTTGACAAGCGCAACTCATTTTCTATTCAGATCTAGAGAGAAAAAAAGAGCTCTTCTCAGGCTGTTAATGCAGGCCAGGAAAAATAACTGCACTGAACACAGCAGGGTATGCTTCTATGTCATTTGAACGTTTGAATTGGGTATTGTAAGGTTGACTTTTTTTTGTAAAGTTAAACAAGTGATCTGTTTTTTCATTGTATCCTGGACACTAATACGAATTTTCATTTGCAGAAAGAAATAGCCAAGATAATCACCCGGGAGCAGGGGAAGACTCTGGCCGATGCAGAAGGAGACGTGTTCCGAGGACTGCGTAAGTCTTCTTACTGGGTAGGGAAGACGTGCTCCGGATTCTTGAAAAAAAACGAAAAGCTTAAATACAATATGAAAACATAAGATTCTTCAAGATGCCTTTCCTGACACTTTCTCTGCAGTTCGGAATGAGAGTTTCCAACCGGTAATACTGAAAGCAAACTCAAACTGCTTTTACCCAGATTTTAAATTTTCAGCTCTGTTGTGCAAACAGCGTGACTGCAGATCCAGTGTAGCAGTGTCTAGAGATCAAGAACCAGCACAAAGCTAGTTGAATCTGCCTAGATGTTAAATAAATAAGGAGCTTGTGGTTAAATCAAACACAGCTGCAGGAGCGCACTTTAATCTAGACTTTAGAGAATGGGGGATTCGTGATCTTGACTGGAAGTTAGTTCCATAAATGGGGAGGGTAGGTAACCAGTGGAGACCCTAACCGTCCAGATGGTTTTTAGGCTGCATTTACGAACCATTAGCAGATAAGCATGGGCTGGGAGTGAGTCAGCAAATTCTGGAAATTCAAAAGATTGAACGCTTAAGCCTTACATACTTTATAAAATATAGATTTGTGGCGTTTCCCTAAAGACTCTGTGACACGCAAGTCCTATTTTCAGAGGCGACCTGCGGTCAAACTGGACTTTGAAACAAGAGTATTATGTCGGTCTAATGCTCCAAGTTAACCATTAGACTTCACTAGCAAGATGTAACTACACAGGGAGCAAAATCTGTAGCAAAGTCTGTTCTTAATGCTGGATCAGAAAGTCCCCCCCTTTTGAGGTATTTATTAATTCGGGGATAGAAAAGTCTTTACAACAGAGCACCTACTTGTCCCTGCCAAAGTCTCTGAGTTATGCTGTCTTGCCAGTCATGAAAAGTTGAGATATATATCCATCAGGGATTTCTTTTGCATAACTAATTAGCCATGTTAGGGACACCCATTTACACAACAGTGTACAATATACTGTGTATCAGGTGTTTTTGTTTTCTTTTTGTGCAGCCTTTGTACAACGCCCATGTTATTTAAATACCTTGTTGATTTTCCCTTCAGAGGTGGTCGAGCACACCTGCAGCATTACGTCTCTAATGCTGGGGGAGACTCTACCCTCCATCACTAAGGACATGGACTCCTACACCTACCGGCTCCCCCTGGGGGTGTGTGCTGGCATCGCACCCTTCAACTTCCCTGCCATGATCCCGCTGTGGATGTTCCCGATGGGCTTGGTGTGTGGAAACACCTACCTGATGAAGCCCTCGGAGCGAGTGCCTGGGGCCACCATGCTGCTCGCCAAGCTGCTGCAGGACTCGGGCGCCCCCGATGGCACGCTGAACATTATTCACGGGCAACATGATGGTAAGGGCAACTTCGTTTATAACTTATTGAAAAAAACATGGCAAAAAGACATTGCATAGCAGTTTGATCCATTCCTGGTTTTGATAACTGTGAGTTTAATAGAACACACCTGTTACCTATACACTGTGGCTTTTCAAGCTTACAGTAAAACCTGGTGTGGGTGAAACTGCTATGCAATAGGAGTCTTCATTCCATCCCTGATTTATTATTATTTATTGGAATTTTAATTGATCACTAATGTTACTATCTTTTTACCCTTAGCTGTGAATTTTATCTGTGATCATCCTGCTGTCAAAGCCATCAGCTTTGTGGGATCAAACCAGGCTGGGGAGTACATCTACGAGAGAGGGTCCAAGAACGGCAAGAGGGTGCAGTCCAACATGGTACAGTGCAGCCTGGTCTATTCCAGGGACAACGATTGAAGCTTGGTTTGCAGATCTCACATGATAAAGGCTCAGATGTTTTTTTTGTGTGATTTGGTAGCAGTGATTTTCTAAAAGAACTTACAGTAAAGTTAATATTTCAGATCAAAGTCAGCCAAATGATTAAGCATCTGTTTGTGTGTGTGAAAGCAATGAATACTGTACTCTGCAAGGTAGGAAATGTGCATGTATTTACTGTTCTTTGTTCCTACCATGTTAATTCTTGATTTGAACCAATTAAACCTCCATCCAGGTCCTTCAGCATTTAAGGACTTCATGATATCAGTTACACCTGTGGTAAAATGGCCTCCCAGGTCTAGAGTTGCCCTTATCTGGATTATGTAATGCTTGCTCTTGGCTCAGTTTACCCTTTCAAAAGCCAAGCTGTTTCATGTTTTGGTCAGCAGATGGCACCAAACAGTAAAAATTAGATTAGTGTTGTCATTTGACTGTATGGCTGGTGTACCGCTCCCTAACCGCCTGCACTGTTCCCTGGCTGTTTCACATTTCAGTTGTGAAGCAGGTTCTTGTCAAATGGTAAACCAGTTGTCTGTGTTTATCAGGGAGCCAAGAACCACGGAGTAGTGATGCCCGATGCTAACAAGGAGAACACGCTGAACCAGCTTGTGGGGGCAGCGTTCGGAGCTGCAGGCCAGCGCTGCATGGCACTCTCCACAGCAATCCTAGTGGGGGAGGCAAAGAAGTGGCTGCCAGAGCTGGTGGACAAGTCCAAAAAACTCAAAGTCAATGCAGGTAGGCACTTGGGTAGAAAATGAGGGCTTGTCTGGAGACCTTGTGTGGTGTGGTGTGGTGTACTGAGTTTCAGTTACATTAGACAGGAGAGACTTTACATGTTCATTTAGGAATGGGCAGATATTCTTAACTTGCCACTGTATTTGTAAACAGGCGTAGGAAAGACTGCTCCACTGCAAGCTGGTCTTTGTGCAATTCCTACTTCTACAGACTGCTGTTTATAGCAAAGGCAATAAACAGGGTCTACAGTACAGTTTTATTGGTTTACAGTGTATACCACTTTTTATTTCTCGGTATAAGACACTTTGATACTGTTTACTTAGTAATCATAGGGTTATCTTTCTGTAAAGTGTTCTGATGCTGAAACAGTTGAAAGGTGATGGTGTTAATTCTCCTTGGTTTTATCAGCTTGCACGGTTTATTATAGCAGAGGTACGGTTGAAAGGTTTGCAGTCTGTGCTGTTCTTGGCAGAGTTCTGGTTCTGGTATTGACCCTTGCCCCCTCGAATCTCCCAGGTGACCAGCCAGGGGCAGACGTGGGTCCCCTGATCTCCCCGCAGGCCAGAAACCGCGTGAGCGAGCTGATCCAGAGCGGAGTGGACGAGGGTGCGACACTGCTCCTGGACGGCAGGAGCGTGCAGGTGAAGGGCTATGAAAGGGGCAACTTTGTGGGACCCACCATTCTGGCTAACGTCAAGGTAAGGAAGAATAGGTACAGAAATCTAAATGATACAGAAGACTGAAGTGTCCTGAAATTCTGTCTGTGCTGTGAACACATTGTTCCTTTTTTGCCTGGTTTAGAATATCGTCTTAATTACACTATTTTCACCTGTCATAATAATCATTTGTGTTTGTTTTGTAAATAAATAGACTGGTCCCAATTTTGTATTGGTTTGGACAAAAGTTTTTGTTTAAATTCTTTATAATTCCATTGTTGAAAAATTTCAACCTCTTATTGACTTTCTGGCTAAATGTTCAAAAGCGATTGTTAAGAACACCTTTCCCTGCATTAAATGTAACCCTCACAAGGCAAGCGACACTGATGCTCAATGGTTTGTTCTGTTCCCTTCCCTGCAGCCTCACATGAAGTGCTACACTGAGGAGATCTTTGGGCCGGTGCTGGTAGTTCTAGAGGCAGACAGTCTTGATGAAGCCATCGATATAGTGAACAATAACTGCTATGGTAATGGAACAGCCATCTTCACCACCAATGGAGCTACAGCACGCAAGTACACACACGGAGTCGACGTTGGGCAGGTAAGGAGCTGCGTTATAACTAGGGAGCAATGGATTTAAAAAGGAAGTGGTGACAGTTTTAACAGTAAAGATAAGAAAGAAAGGTAAAACAGCTTAACTGTTTTGCATTGAGATTTTTATGGGTATACTGAAGTGCCCTACCCCCCCCCCCCCAAGTTTATCAGATGTTTTCTTTGTTTTAGATTGGTGTCAATGTACCGATCCCTGTCCCTCTGCCCATGTTCTCTTTCACTGGCTCTCGAGACTCATTCAGAGGAGATACCAACTTCTATGGGAAACAGGTAAGTGGTACTGCCCAGCTTCATTGCTGGGCAGCAAACAAGGCAAGTGTGATCCAACAAAAAGTTCATGAGAATGACCAGATGTTGCTGATTTCCTATCTTTCTTCTCCACCTTAAAATGAATACCTCCTGCTTCTTTCATTAAAACTGCACAACTGTTAACATGAAAACCATTACTCCACAGTCACAACATGGTGCAGTAAATGAATAAGTACATGTAACCTGGGCTGTAAAGGCTCAGCTCAAGCTCAGCATTTTTTGGAACCTTTGTCTTCTAAATAAATTCAATTCCCAGCTTAATTCAGTTTACTCCATTCATTTGAACAGCTCACTGGAATTTGCTTATTTAAAGTGCTAGTGCTGGTACAGTTTTGAGTGAATGTGTGTTTTTTTCCCCCCTCCCAATCCCCAGGGAATTCAGTTTTACACCCAGATCAAGACTATCACGTCCCAGTGGAAGGAGGAAGACTCCACTTTGGGAAGCCCTGCTGTCGTTATGCCCACCATGGGACGCTAAGGACATCCCCCTCTGACAGACACAAACATGCATAATACAGACATAGACTCGCTGGAGGAAGAAAATCACAAGCAAACAAAACAAATGAGCCTTCATGTCTAGATTGTATGAAGGGGTGATTATGAGTGTTTAGGGGTTTGATCCATCAGTGATTAAAGTCCAGTGTAACATCTGGGCCTGTTTCCAGTGGGTGGCTGACTGTGTTTGGTGCTTACCTGTGATTGTAGTATGTATTGAAATTGTGAAATCACCTCGTCATTTGTACACGTATTGACCTCCAAAGCGAGGACACATGGATTGAGTAATGCAACGAAAACACATCTGTTTCATATTTGGCTTGCAGTCTATCACTGAATATCATGTGTACAGTTGCTTCCTAGTAACGGTTTTGTTTGATTTAACTAGCTCCCTTGGATAATTTAAAATTACAAACCTTTATTAAAGTAATTTATTTCTACTTTTCACACTCTATTAAACAAATGAAAGAATTACAGTACGCTATTGTTTCTAAGGGTGGGTCTGTACGGGTCACTGCACTAGAACCCAAGGCACTGGGTGGATCATTACTGTGTTTCATTACAGGAAAGTTATTGCCCTGCTTCATAGTCTGTAGGCTTTAAATCTCACATCAGATGGGAGTTTAATTGCACTTTGGTTTGGTTTTAAACTGCAAAAAGCTAATCTGAAAGACACAATAAAGCCCAGCAGCATTAGGTATTGTGATTTATCCCGAAGCCAAGCACTTACACAGCTCATCTGTTTTGTAAATGTTTTTTTCTTCATCTAACATTATTACTTTGCATATTGAGAAATAGCGACTTTACATTACAATAGCCCACACTTTAAACAAATGGTTGGTTTGTTGCATAGGTTTTGGTCGAGAAAGGTTTCTAAACTGCTTGTTGTGTACAAAATGCATGTTCTAAGTACTGGTGTATTTTAAATATATTTGTGTAGACGAACGTAAAACAATACGGTTTGATTTGTTTTTATATAAAAAGGGGGTTAAAATATAACACTTTGTGAAGAATTGCACGAGTCTACTTTCCAGTACTAGAATATTTAAAGCTTATATAATTTTATTTTTTTGTAGTACAGTTCAGGAGTGTCCAGTCAAATAGAGCTGAGGTATATAAGCCTTCTTGACGGTGTCAGGTAGACTGAATATCTGGGAGAATGCTTCCGTGAGAAGGGATCCCAGGCAGTGGAGCCTGGGTTATGAAAGTCAGACTTGGGTTGCTATCCTGAAGCAGAGACCTGAAAATCAAACAATATTTTATTGTCAATCTACACGCAACTTTGTTGACTTCAAAGCCTTACCTTCGACCGTTTTAAGGGGAGTAGCGTGCATTACTGAACAGGCTTCGGAACACATAAGCAATGTCACCTGAGATGAGAGGGTAACGATCTCCTTACCCAGGATCTTCTTTGTCTTTAATGATCCTTTCAGTTGGTGCTGATAAAGACAGGTCTCGTGTTGGTTTCCTCAAAAAATAAATAAATAAACCAATGAAACACTGTATTACGCAGATGAGGCACGGCATATTGACAGTGTGTTTCTGGGGGTTTGGAATCTGTACAGTATCTAGAAGTAAAGTTTTGTGTTCAATTCTAGATTATCAGGATACCTTATTTTGAGTCCGTTCATTTTAGCAAAGAGTAGCCGCAGTACTTTCTCTTTCTGCTCCCATGTCAGTTCAGAAATGTCCACCCTGTTGCTCTGCACATTTGCCCTGCAAAAAATATAAATGCATACGCTTATTGAACAAAACACAACTCAAACTACTGTGTAATAAAAACATAAAAAAATTAAAATCAAAATAATGGTAAAACATCTGAATATAACCACACATAAATATATAGTAATAGCATGGATCATGTTATAATTTGTGTGCTTTGCCATTTCAATATCAATCACTTTTAAATATGCTTGTATCTTTTACACCCAGACCAGGAAAGACCAGGAAAAACCAAGAAGCTGCTGTTGAGTATCTCCTATTTATCAATATAGTACATTTGTTTGAATAAAAAAAAAAAAACCCACAACAACTGATGACAACAGATAAGACCCCCTTTGCATACGTTTAGACCATTTCAGGCTATGCTATGCTAATTAAGCTCTAGCCTGACCGGTTACGGGCTTACAGAGTCGTCTTGTTCTGCAACAGTACAAAAGACGTGAATGCTAATTGAAACCAAAACATACCAGTTCTCTGCTTCCCTCAGGTCTTGGTACACGTTGTTAGTGCTGTGTTCATTCTTGGTGAAAGTCCTGATTTTTGGAGGCTCTTCTTTTCCTAAATAAGCTTCCTGCATCTTCCTCTGATAGGCTACCTGGGCTGCCTGCTTGTATTGTGCCCGGCTGCTTATGACCTCCTGCTTTGCATGGTCCAGTGCCTCCAGAAAGAACCGCTCCACCTCTGTGCGTTGGTCCACAATGTTTTTCGCCAGCTTCTTTACCCTGTTCATCTCCCGGTCCTTCATGTCAAGGAGTTTCTGGAGCTTGTCAATCTCCACTTTACCAGCCTTCGTCGAGATGAGGGCCTTCTGCAGCGTTAGGTTAGTCTCGGCTTCAAACTCACAGGCCATGTGGCCCAGGCCCTGCTCCAGACATGTGACTTTCCTTTGCAGCTCCCCAACCTCTCTTTTCAGCTGTACCACTTGAGAGACTTTCTCCTCAACAAGCAGCTTGCTGGTTACCTTGAAAAGACTGAACACCATCAAGCCTGCAGCTCTAAATGCAGTGCGCAAGTTCTGTTTGTATACTTTTATTTTTCAGTCACAGGAAGGTTTTCGGCAGTATTCTCTAAAGTTTGTATTTTTAAGGTTTTCCTTTATTTTTTCAGTTTCACAAATGCATGCTTTCTAGGCATTATGGTAATAGTAATAATTACTGCTTTCCAAAATGTGGCTTTTTTGATTACAGTCTGACATTAAGGAGCTCGCAGTAGAGGTTAAATTGGTTCCTGACTCCTCTCTGCAGCAAGGCAGGAGGCAGCAGCTTGCACATTCACGTTTATGTATTGGGTTGTCTGTCCTGTATGATTATAGAAACCTCATCACTTTACAAATGTGCATTGGATTACCAAGGAGTAGTACAGATGACAAAGAGCGCACTTCTTTCCTTTTTCCTTTTTCTTTGCCCTCTTTACTACTTCAAGGTATTCTACAGCGGTGCAAAGCAATGCAATCACAGAGGAGGATGGATAAACCAATGAAAACAGTGAACTCACTGCCTGGCTGCACAGAGAGTCATTATGACTGCTATACCATCTGGAAGCAAAGGCCATGTGAAACTGGGAGCACCAAACAATGAATACACTAGTGCTTTTTGCACTTTTAAAATCTTTGCATCATTCTGTTGCTTTCGTAAGTAGATGTACCTGTTTCTGTAGAAGGTCATTCTTTTCCTCTGCTAGTTTCGCTGTCATTTTCTTCAGTTCCTCTGCTTCTTTCATGTGGTAGCTCAGTGCTTCATTAAGTCTGACGTTCTCCTTGAAGACAGAGCGGGCAGCATCATCCAGCTGGCTGTGTAGGATGATACAGGAACGCTAACTCTGATTTACTGTGCGAATCTGCCAAAGCTTCACTACTCTCAAGTCTGAAACAACCATCCTTTTTTTATTTTGTATTTATTTGTTTCTTTTAACAATGTAATTTTGAGCTAAAAAAAAAAAAAAGTCTATACCAAAAATATACTTTAAAGTAGTGGTAAATGATTAGGTCAGTGGTTCTCAACCCTGGTCCTGGGGGAACACTGCCCTGCTGGTTTTTGTTCCAACAATTCACTTTCCACAATCCATTTTAGGACAATTCCTGTGTTACTATAGAACAGAAGGTTGTACTAGTCCTGAGGTTAGTGTTATCTCTCTACTGGCGCTCCCAAATAAATGAAAACCAGGATTCATTCAGATCAGAGATACAATACTTTAGGGTCAAGCTATGTATGCTACCATGCCACTGTAAACACTAGGGGGCTCTTTAGCACAGCCGATGTGTCTGAAACGTTGTGTATAGTGTATGAACGAGGACAGGCCTGGGGACTGCAGGTGACGTAGCTGCAGCCAAAGCAATTTTGTTCAGATAATAAGATACTTTATACTTATAAATAAGGGGTTTTAAAATGTGTTCCTGTTTCTTTAAATTATATTTAGAACATATAATTTCACAGAAGAAAGAAACTTACACAACAGCTTCATTGTGGGCTCTCTCAGCCAGCTGTGCTATTTTCTTTTCTGCCTCTTTCTCCAGCCGAAGCTATGAAAATAAATAAAAAAGAAAACCATGTTTAAAATCCATCCTTGTGTACACTATTATTATAGATTAATATTGTTTCTTTTGGAAAACCTACACAATCGCATGTAATATTCTATTTCCAGCTTGTCTGACTCGCACTCAGTTACATGCATACAAATATCAGCTTCGACAGAGCAACATCTTGGCGCTTTTATAATGGGAGCTTGTCAGCTTATGTAAATAAATCCAGATCCTAAATATCTTTTGTTTAATTGTCATTTTAAGAGATTTTAGATGCAGCCAGTTTGAGTTTTTCTTACTTTTTCTCCAAAGAACTTGTGTTCCATTCTTGCCACGATTTCCTTGTGTTCCTTCTTTGCAATGTACAAATTCTCTTTTATCTGCAGATGTAATGAAGATATTATCACTAAGAGTAGGTTCAAAGTCTAAAAGGATCTTTGCGACATTCAGTACTGGTTAAGAAAACCCAAAGCAGGTAGACACAAAGCAACTCAAGATTCCAACCGATATCAACTTGTTAAAATGTTACAGAACACTGCCTGGCATGGCATGAGGGTCACGAAACCTGAAAGAAAGATGCTTCAGACAGCTTTGCCTTTTCATTTCTGACAGGCGAGCACTTAGAAAAGTATTTATGAATGTCTTCACATTGCAAACTAACTTTATTTCAGTATTTCAATTAATGTGTTACTGATGATATGCAACGCACTGAAATGAACAATTGCCTCAAACCCACTTGGTCTGAAGGTCCACCACCTGGCCTGCTGGAAGAGGTAGACCCCCCCCCCCCCCCCCCATCCCATAACAGATAGTACCAAGGGGTAGCTACAAGGGTGAAATTGGGGAAGATGGAAGGATGTGAATGAATCAAACAATAGAGGGGTGTTATAGTCTACTTATATTGCTCTGATAGGCCAGATTTGGGTGGTGTAATGTGTGTCGAGGACAGTCCTTCCTCCTAAAGCTAAGATTTTAAACTTTATTTCACATGTGGATATTAACCCTTTGTGTTTGAATGATTTTTCAGTGTTATTTGTGTTTATTTATGTGTTGTTTTGCCCACAGCAACAGGGTCTGCGAGTATAACTCACGTCATCAAGCTCCTTCTCCATCTGAGCCTTTTTCTTCCGGAACTCCTTGATCGTCTTCATCTCGCTCTGGACCATTCGCAATTCGTTCGACTTTTTCTTGAACTTCTCATCCAGTTCATTCAGCTGTTGTGTGTAACCGTTGACCTAAAGCAAAAAAAAAAAAAAAAAAAAAACTAATCTCAACTCAGTAGAATAAATACAATGAAAAACATATACAGTTAGTCATTGGGAGCTTTTCAATTACAGTCCTCTCTGTTTACTTGGCTATCTGATGTATATATTCTGTCTACTTTGGGGGAAAGGCCCACACAGCACTCCCAGCTCCAACTTCCCATGGAGGATTTGAACCATGCGCTGTGACTCACCCTGTACTCCAATCACCTGTGCTTTTTCAAGAGATAATTCTCTCAGCATACTCACGTGCTGTTGTCGTCATCTAAAATCTTAATGATAAACCTTGAACAAATCCCTCGGAAGAGTACCACTTAAAATTGGTAGAAAACAAGGAATATATATATCTAATCACTCCTCCCTGGCAATAATAGTGGCATTTCGAGCTAAATGTTTTGCACATTTCAACACAGTGTTAATTATAATTAAGGTAATTAAGATTTTATGTAATTAGGAGCTTATCTCATGTTTCAGAGATGTGAGATTTAGCTCATCCTTGTCTTGGAAAAAACCAGGTGAATCACCCCTATCTGCCAACAGATTTAATTGAGCTAGCCCACTTTATTTGCTTAATTAAACAGGCAACTTCCCTACAACATTTAGTGGTTAAGATACGTACATACAAGAACATGCAATTTGAGATCTTAATCTTCTTTTTATTCTAAAACATGCATAAATAAAGATTACCTTTTTCAGCTCTAAATGTTAAGAAAATATACTCTCATAACCTCTTCACCGAAAGTGTTCACATAAACATTTCAGCCTAAACTGGACCCAAGGTGCATTAAGTAACTGAGCGGCTCAGAGTGAGGATTGCTCCGCTCACTGGGATCACCTATGACCTCTGCTCTGTTGCGTTCCGAGCTGCTCAGGAGGAGCGGAACTAAGCATGACGTGAAGTGGGTTCTTTCACAGAGCTGCTCTGAGCTGCTCATGAGGAGCGGAACTAAGCATGACGTGAAGTGGGTTCTTTCAGAGCTGCTCTGAGCTGCTCAGGAGGAGCGGAACTAAGCATGACGTGAAGTGGGTTCTTTCACAGAGCTGCTCTGAGCTGCTCAGGAGGAGCGGAACTAAGCATGATGTGAAGTGGGTTCTTTCAGAGCTGCTCTGAGCTGCTCAGGAGGAGCGGAACTAAGCATGATGTGAAGTGGGTTCTTTCAGAGCTGCTCTGAGCTGCTCAGGAGGAGCGGAACTAAGCATGATGTGAAGTGGGTTCTTTCACTAAGCTGCTCTGAGCTGCTCAGGAGGAGCGGAACTAAGCATGATGTGAAGTGGGTTCTTTCAAAGCTGCTCTGAGCTGCTCAGGAGGAGCGGAACTAAGCATGATGTGAAGTGGGTTCTTTCAAAGCTGCTCTGAGCTGCTCAGGAGGAGCGGAACGAAGCATGATGTGAAGTGGGTTCTTTCACAGAGCTGCTCCGAGCTGCTCAGGAGGTGCGGAAGTAAGCATGATGTGAAGTGGGTTCTTTCAGAGCTGCTCTGAGCTGCTCAGGAGGAGTGGAACTAACCATGATGTGAAGTGGGTTCTTTCACAGAGCTGCTCCGAGCTGCTCAGGCGGTGTGGAACTAAGCATGATGTGAAGTGGGTTCTTTCACAGAGCTGCTCCGAGCTGCTCAGGAGGTGCGGAACTAACCATGATGTGAAGTGGGTTCTTTCACAGAGCTGCTCCGAGCTGCTCAGGAGGTGCAGAACTAAGCATGATGTGAAGTGGGTTCTTTCACAGAGCTGCTCTGAGCGGCTCACTTATTTAACTCAACCAGTGAGTTCAGTAAAGAATCTGCAACTTACCAGCTCCTCATTTTCTTCTCTTGCCTGCCTTTTGAGATCTCTCAACTGTTGTTGCAATTTTGCAATCTGAAAGAATAGTTCAGAAAACACGTACAAATAACCAGCTAATGGAGTCAGTACCATGAAGAAGTGCCTGCAAACCATACAATTAGTTTGCAAGAATGGTCGGTCAACTGCAATTAAAAGTACATTAGTATAAGTTTAATTCTACTGCAGTTCGGACAAGACACATAGTCATCATCTTGTATTAATAGGCAATCAATTATACTAAGTAAGCTTGTCTGAATGATGAAAGATTATTTTGCTTGTCTTTACAGGAACATGGCTAATCTTTTGCAGTTTCAGGGATTCCTTATTGCTAACAAAGTGTTTATTATATATTGTGAAAGCAAAAAAAAAATACATTAAGTTTATAATATACACATCATCACTCTTCAAAGCCTTGAAATTTGATGTAATGTTTCTATTTTTATACTTTTACTTTTATAATTTACTGAATATTTTACTTCAAAGAACCCACAGTTCAACATAGCTCAAATTACTGACCGTTTAGTTAATAAATACGAATTCAGTGCTTACATGCTTGGCGTGCTCTATAAGCTTAAGCAGAAGATCACTAAAGGAATGCTTCAGAAGAAAAGGATAATCGCTCTGAGAGTTGGATGAAATGGCAGTTTGCAGACTGACTGCAGATGGCTAGGCTGAAAGTCAGTAGAGCGGGAGTACTCTTCTACAAGCAACACAGCACAATGGAGTGAGGAAGCTGGCTGAGTCGTCCATCCAGGAAGGGAGGAACGCACCTTATACCAATAGCACACCTATAGTAAAGCGACAGGTTACATTGCTACTTGGACCGAGGGCGAAATTGATGTTGTACTGAACTAGGGCACAACTTCTGAAGACTTTCAGGTTTTCTCTCCTCTTCTTTGACTTACCTGTTCATCTTTTTCAGCCTCCTTCTTCTTCAAAAAGGCAATGATCTCCACCGTGTCCTTCTCCACCCGGTACTGCTGGCTGGTGAGCTCCTCGTTGGCTCTGGCTAGTTTCCTCGCAGCCTCCCTGTATTCCACTCTGGACTGTTCTGTTATATCAAGCCTGGCCTCCCAAAGGGCAGCATTTGCCTTTGCTTTCTCAGCATCGGACTCCTCTGCGATTGTAGACTCTGGCTTTCCTCCCTTCTTTCCTTTCCTGCCGAGAGAAGGGAAAATATGAGTTTACTGAACAGAAACCCCATTCACCAGCATTACAGCACAGAGGTCTTTTGAAAGTTTGCAGGTACAACATTTACCCTGTGGGCACATGGAATCTAAAAGTGTGCATTAAAATGCCTACATTCTTTAGAATTGGGGATTGCAATGCCTAAATACTCCTTATTTGCCAGTTAGGCTGCAACTGTCATTCTCGTCAGTACCTCTGGTAGTGTCAGTGACAGTAAGGACCTCTATTTAATAATAGCAGGTAAATCCTAAGCATAACATTTAAGGAGAAATACAAAATAGCAAGTCTGCCTAACCGCTTCGTACCGCCTGACTTCCAGCCATCGTGTCTTCGACCACTCAGAAATATACCCGAGTATTTTCAGTACCAAAAACGTTACTTACAATTACAAAACAACGCATGCAACACACATACAGTTAAACCATAAATAAACGCCTCCGCGTTTATTTACAATATTCGCGTACTGGAGATTATTTGGAGTTTTACGGTAGTTTGCAATTAGCGTAAAGCAAGGAAACTTTCATATACTACATTGCTGCTAATCAAAATAAACCAAACGTATCACCCTTTCCCTTTCTTTCCTTTCTTCCCTTTCTTCTTAGGCATTGTAAATGTTGGCTTTAAAAAGTAATGCAAAAAAAAAGTATTTTCAGCAGAGCTCTGCAATTCCCAGCGCAGTGTGTACAACCTTCATTGTTTAACAAGTTGAAACCATGGAAACGGCGCCGCTGTTGCCTGGGAGACAAATGTCAAACATCGGCGCGCAGAAGACGTGTGACGTTTCTGAGAGTACGTTCTACTCAAGGACTGAATCCGTGACGTCGAAGGGAGTCTGCGCTCTCTGCCGGTAGAGTGGAAACAGCAAGGCAGGTTACTGCAGCTGAGGGGAGAGGAGACAGGGCAGCTGGAAATATCAATGTTTTTATTACTTACCTTCCGTTCTCCAGAAATTATAAATTCCCCCCAGACATATACAAAGTTCAGGTGTGCTACCGGGGTCATTTATACAACCTGACATTGCCTTCTGTTAATTTGTAATTAGTTAGAGAACGACGTTTATTTGCGGACTGTTGCTTTAACGCGGATTACTAATGACGTAATTGAAGTTACCGTGAAACAGTTTATACTCTATTCCTATTGTATTTATTTGTTATTTGTTTGTTATTTATTTATTTGTAAAAACACTGCTTAAAGTTAAAGCGCGTTGTTGTTTTTTGCTCGTTATTTTTCTTTTCATTTCATTGTCTTACCCTATTAAAGCGAAGAAATATCAAGAACTTAAAGGGCTGCTAACAGTAAGGTGAGTTTCAGAGCCTTTTGTTTCTTTTGTCATTTACTTGCAGGAGGGAGGTGACGGTTAATATTATTAAACACCACCCGGGGATGTGACTTGTTCCCTTGAAATATCCAATTTTCCCATTTAAAATACAATGTGTGTAGTTGTTTTAGTTCAGCTGTTGAACTCAAGGACAGCATTTTCAGTCGTTAGGATGTGTAATTTAGAACCGGGAAAACCATATGAACAAAAAAACCCAAACCAACACAATACCCATAATATGCCAATATCACCCCACAGCTGTGAACCATAACTCTCAACTCCACAAGGTCTAACGTATACAACAGTCCTGAGATTACAATAACTATATTTTAAAACAGTAAATGTTAAACCAGAATCCCTTTGATTGGCTGAGGCAGTGGTACTTGTTTTGCCCTGCGAGTTAACATTGTGCTGTGCTTTTGTGTAGCAATGCATAAGAAACGCGTTGCTGCTGTGTGACCTCTCAGCTGTTGTTTTGTGGGTACAGAGTAAACAAACTGAGGTATGCCAGTAATGACTGGGCTTTCCTGGGTAAATAAACTACCATGAAATCAGCAATAAGTTCAAGCTTAAAGGAACCGACTTTCTCGACTTACGAGAGAGCATATCAAAGCATTCACTGTAGGTTCCAGTATAGTTCGGGTTTGTTCATATTTCTGAACTGCTGCCATTTCATTGGGCCCACAGTTTCAGAAACACATACAAGCAACATTGTAATAAATATGATCAGAAAGCTTTTGGAAGCTGTTGAAAAGACATTCCATGAAAAAAAAAACAGAGAGAGAAAATGTTAGGGTGTAACTACTGTATACTTAAGCTTGTAGTGTGTAGTTCTGGCAACATATACAAAGTTTAACAACTAAATTTAAAACTAATTGCTATAACAGAAAAACTAAAATAACAGTATTTATTTAAACTGTGATTATCATTGCCATTATAATGTCACATTTTGGGCTGTGTAATGGAAATTCTGGGCAGGACACCCACAAACTAATTCCTGAGGGTACTGAAGCTGAAGTTAATAAGGAAATAAAGCACTATACATGACAGGGCAGGTTGTCTTCTGCTGAAGAGACCTTTGCAAACTAACTGATTTGTGGATCTGCCTGTATGGTCTCCCAAATATTTCTTTGATGGTGCACAGATTTAAAATAAATAAATAAAATAAATAAATCCCTGTACTTTTGAAAAGGAAAATCTTTTTTTTTTTTTTTTTTTTTTTTTTTTGTATAGTCAAATTCATAGGAAAGAGCCAGTATATACTGGAAAGGCTTGTTTTGCCTTGGCTTAAGCATTTGAACATTTTACAATGTATATAGATAATGTTATTTAAACGATCTAGAATCAGATTTTTTTATTATTTATTTATTTAATTCAAGTGAACCAATGGTTCATGTAATTTGTCATGCATATATATATATATATATATATATATATATATATATATATATATCTAAAGGCATAATTAACATTGCATTTTAATTTTACTATACAGCATTACAACATGTTTCCACAGTCATTCGAAACAATTACTTGCTAACACAGTGCAGAGGCATCACTCCTACTTATGGCTTAGTTCAATTCTTAACTCTATAGTTTGTTTGCTGTTGTTCAACTTAAGTGTGAATTGATTGTCGCAGTAATAAGCAGCTTTCTACTTGAAATAAGATTTCAGTACAACAAAGCGTGCCTGTGCAAGGGATTTAGGAACTCAAATGTAAATCCCTGCTCCTGGTATCTGGGACAGAGCCAGCAGCCAAACATTGTGTGCGAAACAGTGAGAACTAACAGCAGTGAGGTGAGGGAAGTGCAGCATTTGTTTGACATATTTGTAGACGGTTCAGATTTTATACAGTATAAGGTTTGGATATTGCCCACAGGCTCGAGCAGAGTAGGGCATACAGTCATTGCAAAATTGATCTACAGTGAAAAAAAAATAAGAGGTTAGTTTGTTGGCACAGATTTTCTGCTGGTTTACATTAAAACAATGAAGAATAGCTGCAGCTGCTCTGTGCATTCCAGCTGGTATCCCTATGCACCTGTTCTTTTAAGGCTTTAGATGTGGCTTGCAATATGATTGCAGAAGACAATTTAAAGCATTTTGAAAATGGTACTTTTGCTTCGTTTTTTATCGCTGAAATCGCAAATGCTGCTGCATGCGGGCAGAACAAGTTTTCTTTTTTCTTCTCATGGTATACCGCAAGATTTAGAAAAACATTTGATACCTTATTTTTAGTACAAATTACAGTGTAGGAACACAGTGCTGGAAAGTGAAGCGTTCTGGAACTGAAATTGCGTGAGTGGAGGGAGATCATGCCAGGCTTCTCCTTCGCTGTCTGTTTAGAAGTAAGCATGATTCTGCTTGTGCCTTGCAATTGCAATGCTGCATATATTGCTGATAAAAAATATATATATATATAGCTGTGAATTTCAAATATCCCCCCCTGAATCTCAAAGTACATTTTAAGCGCTTCCATTTCTAATGTACCGTGGCGTGTATAAATCATGTTCATTTTGGTTTAAGTTGTTACTGGTGTAAAGTGTATTTTCTGCAGTGGGTGCAAAATAAGTGACATCTTTTGCATCTTCTCTGTCTCCTGCAACACAAACTATAGATAAAGCTATTATTATTATTATTATTATTATTATTATTATTATTATTATTATTATTATTATTATTATTATTATTCATCTTAGTCAAATTATCCTGTCCTGCAAAAAAAAACAAAAAAAACAATGATTAGATTTGAACTTCTACTTTAGACCGTACTCTACATGTTTTTATCATTCTGTGGTGTGTTTTATTCATCTGCCACAGGGTTGTGTTGTTAATTAGACAATGTCTAGGTTGCTTTATAAATGAAGAACAAAAAACTAATTTAAATCACATAAAACACATAGTGTGTTTTAAGACTTTAATTTGCAGTTACTATATAAAGTAACTTCAGTCGTATGTCAAGTAGTCATCTATTCTTAATTAGCCAGATCCCTGACATCACTGCCATTTTAGGAAATTGGATACATTTAAGTAATTTGAACTTTGCAAGTTTGAGCCAACACACTTGTAGCACTAGCGATTCTAAACAGACTTTAAAAAGCATGGAACCCTGTAAGTTTGAATTAAGTACACCCATAAACTTTATTTTAAGTCCCAAGCTTTGTCCACTGCAAGCCAACGGTTTTGATGTCCCAATATATCTTTGTTTTAGGGGGCACTTTTCCTTCAGCATACCCACTTAAGTTGGAAAGTACTAAATTATTGCCAGTTCCAACATCTGAAAAACTAGCCGTACGTCAATGAAAAAAAAGGGATGTAACTAAAGGGGATTGGTTGATTACTTGGGTTGCTGTGGCAGTTTGCCAAGCCCTTATGTCTTTATATACAGTAAACAGATGACAAGACGAGGGTGCTTTATTGCCTCTCTCTCTTTCTCTCTCGTTCTCTCTGTCTGCCCTTTCTCTCTCTCTCTCATTCTAGGCTAGTGTCGTGAATAAAATCAGCATTCCTGATCCAGGCAGAACTTTCTGTTTCCGTCAGCAATCTAAAGGTAATCTGAAGTAGAATCTCTGAAGATGATGCAGCCGAGGTCCATCCTGTTCGTGATGTTGCTCTGCTCCCTGACTGGAACTCTCCTGGCTGAAGTCGAATTCTTGACCCATGATTTTTCGACCAGCTTGAAAAACATCCTTCCAACCATGACCCGACCTGTCAACACCAGCCGCAGCTTCTATGGCATCATGTTTGACGCAGGGAGCACAGGGACCCGAATCCACATCTACAAGTTCATTCAAAAAGCTTCAGGTACTCTCCGTTCTCTGTAAATGTCAGGCACTGTCATGTACAGTTGGTCAGGAAGGCTACAGTTAGCTCATTCAGAAATCCACCCACATAATGTGGTTAAGAAACAGCTGCTTTTTTTTTTTTTTTTAATATATAATTCAGTCACTTCGAAGCTATAGTATACAGCCTAATGCTGCGGGGGTACAATGTGACTCAGAAAAACTTATTTTATTTGTGTTTCAGTTTCTTCTGCTTACTGTCCTTGTCTCTGTTCCAGTGATGAACAATTCTATATGAAATTGTAATGATGTCACTGCCTCAAGCCAGGGATACACAATTACATTTATCACCCTTTTTTTGTAGTAATGATCAAAATTACAAGCAGTTTTGTAGTGTGTATGTGTGTAGGGTACAGTACACAATCATAAAAATGTAAGTACAGAATTGTATTTAATATACGTAAAATGTATTTTGTATAGAAAATCTAAATCATTAGTGTTGTGCTGTATTGTAGTTTTAAAATATTTGATATTCTGGGCTTTTTACTTTAATACCCTGGAAGGCAAGAAATATATGAAGATGCTGAATTGCTTGCACATTACACAGTTAAAAACAGTTCACGGGCATGTCAGCTGTGGGAGGGAGTCGTGCTTTATATAATATTTTTTCTTTTTGTCTTAAAGCTGAACTTCCCCTTTTGGACAATGAGATTTTCCATTCTGTGAAACCAGGGCTGTCAGCCTATGCAGATGCTCCAGAGATGGTAAGATTCTTATTGTTTTATAATGATGTATTTACCATTGCTTTGCAATTACTGGTGTTCTAAAATAAATACATAGAAAATATACGCATGTTGATATGAATTGTTTCTTTTTAGATATTATTTCGCCATTATGTATGTAGAAATTCAGTCCTGAATTACCAGCAAAAAGATGCCAGTAATTTGCATATGCACGGTTTACATGCATTTCTGACCTGACAATAACAACTACAAATCTGCTTTCAGCTGCAATTGTTATTTCTGTTCATAAGGAAAAATGCTTTCCACATGCTCTTTCATATGCAGATGCAAGACATTTAAATCCTTGGCAATGCCTGGGAACTTTTTTTTTCTTAGTTTTAGTATAAGTTTTACTGGTTATTGTTTGTGTGTGTGTGTTTTCTTGCTTATGTCAGGTTTGTTACAGTGAATTTTATTTGATTGTTTTTCAGGGTGGAGATACAGTGAGGCAGCTGCTGAAGATTGCAAAACACTCGGTGCCTAAAAAACAGTGGAAGAAGACCCCAGTGGTTTTAAAGGCTACAGCAGGACTCCGGCTACTTCCAGATGAGAAGGCACAGGCTCTGCTTGAAGAGGTACTTTATAGTATGGTCATTTTTTATAGAAAAATAGGGTCTAGACATAACAAAGTATCGATCAACCACCAAGTATTTGCGTCTGTTGTAAAAACCTCTAGCAACTTTGTTAACTGTAGAACTGGCTGTGCATTTGAAGCAGGCTGATCTATTTTAAGTGCATTGCCTTGCCATTGCTGTCACTAAAAGGATGTCAGCCCCTTTATCTAACAGAAGAGAGCTTCCTGATGCAATGACTATTTCTAGTAACTAATGCAATATTTTTGTATGTATTGCGCTTTGTGTGTGACCCTCAAGCAGAGGTTTAGGATAGGCTCTTAGTTAGCATGTGGTTAGGTTAGGGGTTTCAGACTCAGGTTTGGCAACCTGTGTTTTTGAAGGCTTTATATTTCTTTGGGTTTAGTATGAAAAGCATCATACAATCTGTACAGGAAACCCACATATCTACAATCAGTGGGAAATACAGTAGTTATTCTGTGTTTTATTTGAACCATTAACACAAGCCTTTGTTTCCAGGTTCAGGAGGTCTTTGAAGAATCACCATTTCTTGTACCAAACAACAGCGTTAGTATAATGGATGGAACAAACGAAGGTAAGGGAAGATTAGACCAGGTAAAGCTGATAGCTGGATGTTACTGAGTGGTGAGACAGCAATGTAGGTGTTCCTAAGGGAAATGTGAAGAATCATTTTAGCGTATCTTTCAGATTACAATCTTTAGGTTATAATAACCTGTTATTACTTTTTGTAGTCACCAACCCAGTTTGTCAGCACTTCCACCCACAATTGCTGTAAAATGTACCTCCACACCTCTCACTAAGTCATTATGTATTCCTACAGGGTTAGATATGTAATACTGCTGTCATTTTATAGGTCCCAGACGTGCACTCATAGTCAGTGTGAAGTAATTAGCTGGGTTTTTATGTTGTGTGTTTGTTTATTTATTTATTTAAGTCATTTTAAAAGTAATTTACTTAAGGCACAATGACGGACTGACATTGGTCACTTAATAATAATAATAATAATAATAACAGTGGTTCTGCCAATGTCTTTAGCTCCACTCAATACAGCAGTCCTGGAAACTAATCCAGACCATTTTCTTTGTTTTTTATTTTTTATCTATCTATCATATATATATATACACACTTTTTTATTAAGAAACTGTTTAGTTAGCCTTAACGCTAAAGAAAGAAAAGGAAATAAAAATCTAGAGACAGGTTTGCACAGGGCAGAATGCCAAGAAACACGGCCGGCACAAGTCCTTACACTGCCAAACCAAACCCCAGACAACAGAGCCGCTGCTAACATTTTAACACCATGTGAAACTCCCTTGAAGTGTCTTCTACAAAATTACATTTATGGCAGCAAGTCAGGATTCGTGGTGAGGAAATACCAATGTGTAATAAGTATGCCAGAAATGTGAGATTTTTACAAATTGTTGCAAGAAAATTGTGCCAAAGGAAAGAGCAGCTTCTTGATTTTGTGTCTCTCTCTTTTTTTTTGTCTCTTTAGGAATTTTAGCTTGGGTAACCGTAAACTTCTTAACAGGTAAAGTACTGACAGTTTTGTTGCATATTGCATAGTTGTAGCATGTATTTATTGAGATTACACGGCATGCATCTTAAAGTCTTCAAGTGTCAATTTCTGTACATCTCACTAATAGAATGCAGGAAATAATTAGACTCTCGGTATATAGCAGTGTGGGCCTTTGCAGCTTTTAATGTGAGACTCACCCTGCACCTTGTGTACGGCTCATTTACAATTTTGCAATTTGCATGGCTTGCAGGTATGTTTCCTGTCTTCAGCTGCTGCCTATGCAAATTTGAAGCTCAAAACAAACGTTGCACCAAAATATTGATTTATTGGAAGTAGCCCATTTGAACAGGTACAGTGCATCATTCTTAAGAGACCGGTATTTCCTTTCAGGGCATCTTTACCTTAAAAGCTACAGGACTGTTGGAACCTTGGACTTGGGTGGAGGTTCAACTCAGATCACATTTCTGCCAAAAACAAATGTGAGGATGACATTTAAACTCTAGTTAGTGATTGTATGTTCTGACTTTAAAAATAAACAAATAAAAAAATTATATGATGCTTTTTTTACATTTTAGAAAACCCTTCTATCAGCCCCCCAGGATTACATTGCAAAATTTGAGATGTTTAACACAACTTACCAGCTGTACACTCACAGGTAAGTGTGCAGAATTGCTCTTGTAGTTGTACTGTACTGGTAGCTGAGTTACTATAATTGGAATGTGGTTCAGTAGTGTGGAATAACCAATTATAGGTTCCACTTGTAAAACACTGTAAATGTCAGATGGCTTTTACATTATTGTATACATGCGTTACAGCTTATTGGTCTGCTGTAGTACCTCATTTAATGCACCAGATTCCCGAGGGGTGTTTGTATCTTGAATAGTGTGTTTGTCTTCATTGGGCAAGTGACACTTTGGAGGGTTTACTGAATTTCCCAACCAAGTGTAGCCAGCAGTATGTGTTAAACTGCTTTGATTTTGTAACCCTGCCAGTGAGTACAGCTCTTCTGAGAAGTGATGTAGATTATGTTGTTGTTTTTACCATATGTAGAGGGAAGTTGATTATATTGTTGTCTTTGTTTCTCACATTTTTATTTTATTGGCATATTACTTGACTTTCATGAAAGGATTATAAAGGATGCTGTGTTTTATTTTTATGCTGATTTTTATTTTTCAGCTACCTGGGTTGTGGATTGTATGCGGCTAGACTGGCAACTCTTGGGGCACTTGGAAATCACGGTAATGTAAATGAGACGTTAAAAACCCCTGTTAAATCAGTGTGTTTTCTTGTGTTTCTGTTTTTGAAATGCTAGTTATTAAATTATTCAGTTCATTCCACACTGTTAGTCTCTCTGTGTCCCACAGAATTGTTCTTCTGTTTCACTAGTATTACATATTCAACTCCAGCACTCAGAGTGGCATTGAGATATCTTTAAAGTTATAATGAAACATTTTAACAAAAAAAAAAAACCTTCAATTTTTTCTTTTTTTCTCTCTCTCTCTCTGTCTAGCACAAAATAAAGTATACACAAGCACATGTTTTCCAAAGAGGTTTAAAGATGATTGGACTTTTGGTGGAATAACATACAAAGTTAGCGGGAATCCAGATGGTAAGTGAAACATTGATAATAGTAAATGCTGTACATGGTAGCTGCTTCAGGTTGAGCTGTTGAAGAGACATATATAAATGCAATAAACATGTTTTGCTCAAGACAGTTTGGAATTATCTATCTTAGCTTAAACCTTTTAATGGTGGGGATGTTAGTAACTGTATATTAAACTGCAATGAAAATGTCAATCAGCATCTAAAATAACACGGTAGCTTTGCACCACAGTCAAGTATACAGAGAGCTCTGGGCTGTTTACTGTGTGGTTATTTTTTAGGCAATACCTGGTTTCAGTTTTGCCCCTCCCAGTCATGTGGTATATACCCCGAGGGGTATGCAGAATACTTTGCTGGTGAAACTGTTTTGGTTTTTAATGTACTTAGACATGTGCCCTTCACCAGGGCAGGGCAATCTGTAATTTTGGGGGCTTTTTTTGTAAAATCTACGTAAATATATATTTTGTTAATGAAACCTGTATATAGGAGAAAGGAAGGTTTGCATTCATCATTTCTATATGAACAAACACATTTTTTTGTTTTTGTTTTCTAAATGGATTGTCATTACAATAACTTACAAGGATAAAAGGAGTGGGGGACAGGGCACTGTTTTCTTTAGGGAAGTTCTTCGCTTACGTTTCCTTTCTGTTCTAGGATACACGGGGTACAAACACTGCTACCAGGAGGTGGTGAAAGTGGTAAAGGGAACTGTCCATCAGCCAATGGAAGTGAAGGCCAGCTCTTCCTTTTATGCCTTCTCTTACTACTTCGACCGGGCTGTAGAATCAGGACTGATCGGTGAGTCACACAAAAGAGCTTAAGATTAAACAAAGCCCTCTTTAAACCTGTGATTACCAGTCGGCTCTCGAAATAAACCCACCCCGAGAATGCACCGTATATGTTTTATTTTACTCTTCTCTTGCAGATGGACAGAAAGGGGGTATTGTAGAAGTCCGAGACTTTAAAAAGAAAGCCAAAGAAGGTAAGGTTCTGGATTTGCAAACTCATATCAGGTAGACTTCTAGCCTCCTTAACCTGGCCTGCCTTAACATTGCTTTGGGTCCTAGAAGCAAGCAACCCATGCCAATGCCCAAGCATGTCCACGGTTTTGTGTTTTGTGTGGACTTTCGTTGCAAGGCATTGGGATCAGATAATAAAGCAGTGAGGCAGATTTGCTGGTATTAAGCCTGTAGGTGAATTGGCCTTAAAATAAACCACAATGTTATAGTTGTTATGCCTTGGTGCATTAGCTGGTCCTTTAGCTTGTCAACTCAACTTGATATTCTACCAAATTGCTGATGATTAAGAGGTGAGATGTCTTTTATTGGGACCTGGCCTAGATAGTACAGGCACCAATAAGGTTATGAAGGGCATAACTAATAAGAGCTGAACTCCACCAGGGTTGGGACAGTAGAGAACAGCTGCTGGTCTGAGCTGTCTGTTTCCAGTTTAGCAGGATAGAATTCAGGGCACCTGACTGCTAATTTGCAGGTAGATTGCTTCATTGGCACAGTGCCAAGTACTGTACATGTACTTTTGGTACTGTCTTTGCTGTACTGTGTTGTATGTGTAGAACCTGTATGCAATGTATGACTCTGTGTAAGATGTAGTCTGTACAGTAATTATTAGCAATTAAGGTGGTTTGTTTTTCATTAAAAGTAACCATGTATGCCAATGAGCCAGGGTCTCGATCAAAATTTCAACTATTAGGACTTCATTTGCTAGTTTTAAAGACAACGATTAGCACTAATCTTGGACTACTTTGCATAGGGTAAGGTAGTTCAAGATTGTTGGTAATCGAGATATTTGAAACCAGCCTTTATGTTGTGTGTTTTTTTTTTTTTTTTTTTTTTTTTTTTTGCATATACTTTTAAATCAGTCATGAGTCAAGTTAACCCTCATACCAAATGTTATCCTCCCTGCTTTAGTGTGCAATAAAATGACAAAGTACCGTCCAATAAGTCCATACCTGTGTATGGATATGACTTACATCACTGCCTTACTGAAGGATGGATTTGGATTCAAGGAAAGCACATTGTTACAGGTAAGCAATCCCTAGAAGGATTGGTAGCTTTATAGGAACAAGAGAAGACTTGAAGCAGTTTGAGCTATTTTGTGCTTTGTTAGGATTTTCATTACTTCATCCAGATTTTAAGTTCATATGCAATGGAATATGTTATTCCTTTCTTGTCAGTGTGTTTTATTGTGAAGACACAGCGAGTATGCTAGGGACCAGGTTGAGCAGCATTTTAAAGCCACCCATTCACTCCTTTTTATAATAATAGCACCGTCTTGTGGATATATATAAAAAAAAAAAAATCCTCCAAGTGTCTTGCATGTGCAAACTTTGTATAGGAGCGCAAGTAACACCAAGTATACTCCACATGAATAGAGGCTTGGAACGCATAGTTTATATGTTATGTAAATGGGATAATAAGTTGTTTCTGCTCTTGTTCACAGCTGACCAAAAAGGTGAATAATGTTGAGACAAGCTGGGCCTTGGGAGCTGCTTTCCACCTGCTGCAGTCACTGAAGATGCCCTGAAGGCAGAAGGCAGACACAGCGGGTTACAGATATGGAACATTCCAGCCGGCCTGACCAACTCTGAATAACAAAAATAAAAGCCCATGTCTATTCAACACTGCCATAGGTGTTTTTAGGTTGATTGGTTAATTTAACAGTTAGGGTTGGGGAAAAAAGATGCATGGCAGTTTGAGCCATTTCCTGTTTTACTATGTGCTTATTTAGACACAGCCTCTTGATTTTAAAGATGGTTAAAGTTCACTGGAAAATCTGAAATTCATCAAACTTCTATGCAAGGGGCTTATTCACATACTTATTTCTTTTAATATCAATTTGGTTTTAAACATCTGTATATATTTTGTATTTTTAACCCATACATATCAAGCAAGTGTTTTTATATGTGCAACTGTTTACATTTAACTTTCTATAGAGCAAAAGTGCTGTCTTAATTACAAACTTGCAGGGATAATTTAGAAAGCTAAGACCCTTTGCAAGTCCACAGTTGACCATATTGAATTCCAAACTAGCTTGTTCAATAATTTTACTCAATTGGGAACTATTTATTGCTTTTATTGCACAAAACACTTTAATTACAGATACTGTAAGTAAGATTATTGTGATCACTCGTTAAGTGATTATCAGTTCTACAGATTACATTTTTATTGGTGAGACTATATAAATGCCACTACAGCTCAGGGTGCTGAAAAAAACCACACTCACAGCAAGTGCAGTAACAGCCACTGAAGGGTCAGCTTTAATATTAGACACAGCTACAGTACTTCTATTTGTAGCAGAACTTAAGCTAGCAAATTATTACATAGTATTTATAGTAGCTTGGCCACATTGGCTATCATACAGCCAACTGCCTGGTGATGGTTTGCCAGGGACAGCTTGCTGAATAGGCAAACCGTTTACAGTGTATTGCTAATCCATAGACTGTGTTTGCAATGGTTAAACATGCCCTACCGTTCAATTTTACAAACCTATTTGAACCCTTTGGCTATTATTGGAGTAGGTCATGCAGTAAGGGTTGACTAGAGACGATGCACAGTGTGCAAAAAGGGATTACACTGCTGATTAATCAACAAGTGGACATCATTTTACATGTGTGATTGTCCACAAAAGCATGGTGCTATAACAATAATAATAATAGCTTAAAACAGAACATACATGGATATCATAAGAAGCAAATATGCAACCAGGATAAGAACACAGAGCTGGCACTTCAGTGACTTGCTTTAAGCACGTATGACTCATGCACAGCTCCTATTTATTATATTAGTAGGTGCAAGCCTGTTTTAAAGATAGTTCACGGTTTATGTACAGAATTAAGAGAAGTAGGACCCACGGCAAGATTCCATGTTTTTATTTTCTTTGATGCTAAGATAGAGGCATTTAAAAAATGTTAATCATTTTAATATATCTTATTTATTTCAATAATAATTAAACCTTATTGAACTGTATTGATGAATTCTTGCTTTTTTTGCTGTTAAGGGGACGATGCATTTCTATTGTGTTTTGTTGGTTGTTCCAAATAAAATTGTAAACTTACATTTTTACAAACTGTACTAATAAAAGAATGTTCTTATTATTCATTGATATATGAATGAACCAGTACAGGTGCCACTGTTTTGTTTAACTGTCATTGTGTCTTTGTATTGGGAACAAGCAGGTACGTTTCTCCATTGATAATGGCAATGATGTTGATTCTCAGTAATACGAAACTGTTTCAAATGTAATTTTTATATATATATATTTCTTTTATTAAAATACTTCAGATTTTTACGAGTTGTGTCTTGCTTGTTTGTAACATCAATTAATTGTAAGTCCAGTTTGTCACTGGATTTGAATAAATGCAAGATATTTTCCAATATGAGCTCTATTTAAAAGATCCCTCTGCAGTGTTGAATATCAATATTACTCAGTGCTAGAACTCAATGCTTGCTGTGCAAAGGACATTGTAAGTATTGCTAGTGAGTCAAGAAAACATTTGTTTTATGAAGAATGAAATGGGATACTAATGCTTTAAAATAAATTCTTATCATTTTTATAGATATACATTATTTTCATTTTGAGTTGGGTGAATCCCATTGATCCTGCCACAGCACTGTAATTTAATGCCATGTTTCAATCCTCACCATGAAGCAAGGTAGACCTCAATCCACTGTCAAATTAGGGCTACCACCGATTTACAGCTGCAATCTACAAACCAATGGAACAGTACAGTACACAGAATGTATCACTGTGTCTTAGTTTCACAGGTTTGCCATTAACTTCCTCAAGAATTTAACTATAAATAAGTCGGCTCTACAGTCTATGTAAGCGTTTGTTTTTTAAACCTGTCTCACGCTTCCTTCACATAGGGTAAGTATTTGCAAAGCTTACCTTTAGTTGTGAGATTTCCTCGAGAATGGTCTTGTGGCAAGTTGTGTCATTTCCCAGTAAACATTTACATAATTTAGTCAAGCTGCAGTATTAACCGTGTTGCTGGGTGTTCTCTTATGCCCCAATATTTCTTCCCCACTCCCAATGCCTTCCTTTGCTCCTCACAGTCTCTTTTCCAGCTCTGGTTCTCTCACTGTTATGCAGACACTCCCAGCCACATCCATTGGCCCTGCCTGTTACCCAGCTTCACACCCAATACTCCCCTGCACAAGATGGAGGCACTTGCAATTTTCCCGCTGCTCTCTTTCACTTGCAATGTTCCCGCTGCTCTCTTTCACTTGCAATGTTCTCGCTACTCTCTTTCACTTGCAATGTTCTCGCTACTCTCTTTCACTTGCAATGTTCCCGCTGCTCTCTTTCACTTGCAATGTTCCCGCTGCTCTCTTTGCCAAACCTGATATTTTCATTTTATTGCGCTGGTGGTGTTTCTTTCCTTGTGATTGACAGTTTTCTGTGTGTGTTAAAGAGAATCCATCTAATACCGTAGTCTTAACTACCTTCTGTCAACACGTACCAAGAAAGTAGTTCAGCATTGTTTCCTTTATGCCAGGGCTTCTCAGACTTGGTCCTGGGGACAACCTGTGGCTGCTGGTTGTCAATCCAACCGAGTTCTCAGTTACTTAACTAGACCCTTAGTTGAACTGATAATTTGCTTAATTAGACCTTTTTACTTGTTTTCAGCTCTTGAACAGTTGCATATTTCAAGTTAGCTGTAACATTTGATAAGTAACTTGAACTGCAACTGTTTAAGAGCTGAAAACAAGTAAAAAGGTCTAATTAAGCCAATGATTGGTAAAATTAGGGGTCTAGTTAAGTAATTGAGAGCTCAGTTGGAATGAAAACCAGCAGCCACAGGGGGACCCCAGGACCGAGTTTGAGAAGCCCAGGTCAAATTTATGCTGCCTTCCTTTTTTGCATCATTAAACTTCATGGTTTTACTTCTCTACAGTAGCACTTGCATGACAATGATGATGATCATGTGTTGGTTGCTGAGAGTTGCTCTTCTTGCAATACTACAGATTTGCTGGTTCTATTGAGCGACTTTATAAGCCCTTTCTAGGGAAGCTGGTTATGGTACCAGGCAATGTCTAAAAGGTAATAAATAAGAGCTGAAAATGGTATGTGTTCTGGCTACACATAGAAAATACATTGAATTCAGTCCACAGACAAGAATTTAGTGTGACAACTAAAATATACAAAATTCTGTCCTGGCAACTGGAAAACATGAATAGAAGGCAAGCTGGGCTACTCATGTAGTTTCAGTCATATTTATTGATGGGCTGAGATTATGGTAATAAACAAAAAATAGCTCACAACTGTAATATTAACAATAATAAAATAACCATCCAGATAATAAGAAAAAACCACCATCTGGATGAAAATATCACATCTACTCTGAGCCAGTCCAACAATTCTTCAAATGAACACATGCTTATAAAAGCAGCTATAAAAACCACACATCTCAAAATATAACTTTATTAATTTACAAGCAGTACATTCAAATGTGCACAGCCCACAATGTGTTTCACTAACAGTAACAGCAAACATTCAGCAGCCCTGGACTTCTTCTGAACCACTGCAGTGCCTGCATGCTGACCGAAGACTTGAGAGCTTTCACTTACTGGCAAAGGCCATGATCTGTTCCTGAATGGACAAGCAAAGTGCATTATTAATCTCAACTGGATAAGCAAGATGCAGAGGTTAATAATGTTTTTCCTTAAACTGTTCAAGAGTCATCCTGCTAGTGCTGTTAAAAGTCTGTCAACCTAGTTACCTTAAAACGGAGTTCACACAAACATCAGAGACCTTTCATATAACTCCCAGTGTAGTACAGACCATATTGTAGACAGACCGAGTCAGAAACTATATAAAAAAAATAGATGAATTTGGGGCACACAGGTTCTCAAAATCTTTAAGCACTGATCTAGATTATAATAGGGCTTCTAGGGCATACAGTTTGGAACGAAAACAATTTTACACCAAAAAAATAAAAAGGCAAGATAAAATTGTACAAAAACTACAAAAACATGCATGGGGTGTATCTATGGTGGAAATTTCACCCAACGTCCCTGCCATACCTCTGGGGGGGGGGGGGGCAGCATTCTGCCTTCCAGTTCACACAAGTCACTTTCGGGAATTCATCCTCAAAGTTAGAAACACCACAGTTCATAACCCTATGGTGGTCTGGCAAATTACATACATTTTTCTGGGAGTCAAGGGCTTTGAAAGAAACCACGTAATCACACACAACCGCAACTTACTTTTAAAGGAGGAACAGCACTGGTGGCTTGCAGTCCGAGTGTTCTGAGGAGGACAAAGGGAGCCATCTTTGTGGAGTAGAGTCGCTTCAGGATGTCAATGGCAGCCATCATGGGCAGGTTGTGTCTCTGGCGCTCGGTCTCGTATTCCAGCAGGTGACGCGTGGCTCCTAGGGAAGAAAAAAAAAACAGGAGTCAGAAAGCCGGACATCACGTCCTCACGAGATCGACTTGGCTTTAACATAAAAGGATCAAGCTGAAATGCAACTCCTACGAGCCCAGACTGAGCTCACTTTGAACTCGTCTACTCACCCAGGTCTCTTCCGTCAAAGGCTGCTTGGCTCAAGTGTCGAGTGAGGCATGCTACATCCCCAAAGCCGAGGTTCACTCCCTGGCCAGCCAAAGGGTGTACCCTGTGGGCAGCGTCCCTGCATAAAGACCCAGGCAACTTTGTGAATACGCAAGCTACCTGTCACCTGACTGCATCATGAATATCCTTGTGCGCACAACCACAGTACATGTGGGGATCTGTTGTCACATGCAAACACTCTCACTAAGAAAATAAAAAATAGTCTAAAAATACATCTGCACAGGTTTCCAAATACTTTCCTCTTTTAAAATTCTATTCTCGTAATGTTCACAAAGTATTTCACTGCTCTCATTAGCACCCTGTGTAAAATGACATACTTCTGTATTTTTACACCCTTTAAATGACTTCAAATAACTACGAAAAAAATAGAACAGGCACGTGTGCAATTAACAAATAAACCATTATTATTATTACTTGATAGATAACAAACACCTTATGGGTCCTTAAATGAAACTGTTGGGTAGTCTGTTACTGTTCTGGATAGTCTGTTACAGTTTTTCTTACATGTGAGCTGCATTTTGGTTGAAACGCCTGGATTAACCTGCTCGTGTGCAGCATGCCTACGAGTGCATTTCGAGTCATTTTACTTTTTTATATTGCAATTCCATGGTGCAATAACTGGTATCAGTTGTGATGAACATGAACCTCACTGAAAATGAGACTGTAATATAAATGTATGGCTGTTTTTATTGGTGTTCTTTCATGTGAATGAAAAGCCAACAGCAGCATGTGGTGCAGTTCAGTTTTAGATCTGCATACACACTGTTCTCAGGGCTGCCACAATAATCCCAAAACAGGCCAATAAAAATAAACAGGAACTGATTATAAATCTTGCACTTCTCTTTAAATATGCCTAGAGAGTCTTTCCACACAACAGAACTCTGCCATGAGCTATCCGACCCCCTCTTTTTAATTTCCTCCTCAAAATTAATGTGGATATTCTTCTCTGACAATGCATAGCCCTAGGCTCTAGGCTCACCCCCGCCCCCCCCCCCCAAGTTTCGGTACAGAAACTCCAAGAAACACATTTTCCAGAATCATTTGCACACACCGAGCAATCCTTGCTCATACTGCCTGCTTCAGCAACAGAGTTTGAGAACACTACCGCAATGACAGAGTTTCCAAATGATAGGATGACAGAGTGAGCTCCTGGATTTAGTAGTACTGCCTACCCAATGAGAGCCACTCGGTGCCTAATGTACTCGGAGGCATGCCCCAGTCCCAGGGGGAACATGGCTTTGCTTTTGGGGCCAATACGAGAGATGCTAGGAGGCAGCTGGCGTGGCGAGGTACCGGAGGGCATGAGCAGGGACAAGGCAGATCTGAACATGGCGCCCGCTGTGTCAATCAGCTCCGAGTGGTTCTCATTGCTCCACTGTGAAAAAGAGAAAAGCTTTCAGTCAATCACTGCACAGCAGTGTGCACATTCATTACAACACCCCATAATGCTTCTGTTGTTGTGCATATGAAAGCAAACCACTAAAACTGTAAAAATAGGCAAGTTAGTGATTGTCTAATTGAGGACCTCAATAGGTCACACATGCAATTTATTTAAAACAGTAAGAGAAAGGAACACAGAGCCACACATGGTAAAATGCAGGAGACTTTACTGTTTAACATGCCTAATTAAAGCACAAAGTGGTCTAACATTTTCACACAAGTGTACTGTTTACATATCACAGAGTAATGATTGAAAATTGAAATTCTCAGACCAAGGGGTTTTCATGCAGGTAGGTATATAAAAGAATATAAAATGATAAATCTGGAGGTTTATCTAATAAATGTACACACTACTGTATGTCAATTCCTGTTAATAAATACAAGCACACACAGTACAGGGATGATTATTATTTATTTTTCTTTCTGACAATTCACAAGGTTTCTATGGATACCCTGGTTTGTCAGCAAAAGGCAAGAAATTGACCTATAAAAAAAACACGTGTGAATTATTTCCATTTAGTTCAAACCCATACGGCTTAGCTGCCAAATGGAGGGCAGCGTGAACCACAGCATATATTTACGAACCCACTTTCTCATTCCCCAGCTGCTTTTAGATCAGCCTGTCACACATGCAGCTCGTATTTTAAGCTAGAGGAAAACCACCAGTGCTAAATTATACGAGCAGCGGAATCTCTCTGCCATTCACTGATTGGGATTCCAGGTCCTGTTACCCTACCAGAGCACAACATGGTACACTTTGGATCAAATAAAACATATTAAAACATTCCGCAGCAACAAGGTTAAAGTAACAGACCGAGAAAGAAAGCAGCATTGTTACCGATCTTAAATTGAATGCAGCCAACAACAACAACAATAATAATAATAATATATAAATAATAATAATAATAATAATACAAAATAAAACACCCAGCAAGCATTCATTTTCATTTTTAAAACAGGGCATCTGGCACTACAGTAGGTGAGAGCGCTGGTTTCCAGTGCCTTCTGGGTCATAGCTTGTGAAAGCATGTCAGTCAACAGGTGAATCAGCTGGTTGGTTATTGACAGGAAAGAAGCTGTTGCAGGTGAAATGACCAAGGCTTGCAAACAGTGATTTGTTTAACCTGGTGTAATACATTATAGTTTAAAAAAAAAAAAAAAAAGGTGTCTCTTTCAAATCTGCAAACTTGACACCTGTTTAACCAAACGGAAGGGCACAACAGGCCAGATGGATGGAGTTCTTTCATTAGCTCCCATTTAGCTGTTGTCTACTCGTGCAGTACAATATCCACTCGTGCACGCTATGCACCCTCCAGTGATCGCAAATTCAGCCAAGTTTATACAAGCCAAGTTAAAGGGATAATTATCTACATTTTCCTTCTATTTAATTTCTTACCCGTTTCATAAACAATGCGTGTTCTGTATGATTATCTATGATCTTTTCTGCTTTACTGACTGATTTGAAAAAAAAAAAAAAACAGAACAGAACAAAAAATTCCTCAACAATGACAAGCTTCTTCAACACACTTCAGAAACTGCACTTCAAGGAGTCTATCGGGAGGCAGTTTTTACCGGGACTGTTCTTAATATGACAAAGAACGACCGAAGCAGGAACAGCAATAGGGAAATCTACAGATCACATATAAAGGGATATGAGACAGGATATTAAAACTTTGGAGCATGTTAAAAATGGTATAAAAATAAGTGGATTCAATTTGCCCAAATGAGGCGACTCAAGGCTTCCACTTCATGTGACTGAAAACCACAAAGCTCTTGTGAACTCGGTCTCTAGCAGAAGTTCGTATCTCAACCCTGCTGCCAGAACTGTAATATGAACGCTTTAAATCATTTGAATTCAAGACACCCGCAACACTTATTAAATCACCACAATGGCTCACCCACTAGGAGTCGACGGTATAGACTTAAACTCACAAATGCAGAGTTGATTGCGTCAACGAAGCTCTCATCGTCCAGAGCGAGCAGGTCCTTCGCGTGCTGATGGGTGGTGGACCACACCAGCGAGCTTGCGCTGTCTGATAACTTTCACAGACAGGGGAAAGAAAAGAAAGACATGAAACAATTCCACAGGCAAATCTTTCAGTCTTAATGACCCGCTGTTGCGTAGAAACCTGGTTTAATAGACACCACAGCCTTCCACTGTGATACATTTTACAGATGGAGAGGGATCAAAGCTAGACACTTGCACAGATCATTGCTGACAACTTTAATGATACTCTCTGCTCCATAGAAACCGGTACAAATATTTACACATATTAATACGTGCTCTGACAAATTATTACTATGGAGCTCGTGGAAAACCTTGTTAAAATGCATCCATATTAAATATTGTTCTTCAAGGGATCACACTAATAATTGGGAGTGGTGAATCTTATAGTAAATGCTTTGAAATTTGAAAATCTTGAACTAATGGGAGCTTAGTTAAAACAAGCTGCCTAATGCAGTACAAGCACTAATAATCATAATACTACTACTACTAATACTAATACTACTACTACTAACAAATAATAATAATAATATTAAATAATATACTAATACTAACTACTACTACTACTACTACTACTACTACTACTACTACTAATAATAATAATACTACTACTACTACTAATACTACTACTACTACTACTACTACTACTAATAATAATAATAATAATAATACTACTACTACTACTACTACTACTACTACTACTACTATACTACTACTACTAATACTACTACTACTACTACTACTACTACTACTACTACTACTACTACTACTACTAATAATAATAATACTAATACTAATACTACTACTACTACTACTACTAATAATACTACTACTACTACTACTACTAATACTACTAATAATACTACTACTACTACTACTAATACTAATACTTGATACTACTATACTACTAATACTACTACTATGTAATACTACATATTATAATAATAATACTTAGACATTACTACTATATTATATGATATAATATTATATGATATGATACTACACTACTACTAATACTACTACTACTACTAATACTACTACTACTAATACTACTAATACTATAATAATACTAATAATAATAATAATAATAATACTAATAATACTACTACTACTACTAATAATAATAATAATAATACTACTACTACTAATACTACTAATAATAATACTAATACTACTAATAATAATAATACTAAATTGTCTTACTGGAAGCAATGCAATTGGTCCAGTGGGCAGGAACCTTTGCCAAGCAACGTTGTTTTCTGTAGGCTACAAATAAATTAACAGGAAAAAAAATAAAACATATTACAAAAATATCACTACAACCGAGGCACGGAAATAGGGGAGGAATTAATAACAACAACAATAACAAAATAATAATAAAAGCGACGTGTGACAAAGGTGGCAGACACCATGGGAGCGGCATCTCGGACAGAAGAGTCAAATGTGAACAAGATGTGCACAGCATGAAGCCAAAAGCTTCCTGAAACAAAGTCACACGATCACAATGTGGCACCCATCCTAGCCGACAGGTCAGAGACAATGCCATGTTTGATTTTTGGAATGTCCACAGACCCGAAAGTCAGAATGCCAAACAGAACTGAGATATTAGGAGTTTGCAGGAGATTAACAATCGCATATACGCTCTCCTCATAATACAGTGCACATGGCTACACTTAATTACAAACTATGAATGGTTACCTCGAACGTATCAAACCAACCTCTGGGTTACCACCGAAAAACAAACTGGTGCTCGTGGTTCAAATCGTAACACACTGCCCACGAAAAACCTGGACTTACTCCACCTACCAGCATCGAGTGTGGCACTGTTAGCTGTCAGCAGTGACATTGTTCTCCGAGACACAACACCAGTTTCACCCTTTATGTGTCCTGGGTAAATTCTCTCCAGGGAAGAACAGGGCAGCTCTTTCATGCCATTAAAAATCCAGATGTTGCCACACTGTTATTACTCATATATATTTTGAAGTGTGCTCTGTCACGTGTTTATAAACTTCTTTATAATTGTGTTGTGCAACACAAGCAAAACACTGCATACAATCGGGGTACTTCAGGCACATGAATGGGCAAAGGCTTTGGTCTGTAGGAATGTACCTCAGACAGGTGAAGCACCGCGACCACGGCGCTCTGCTCGTAATTCCACTGGACCGTCTGCATTCCGGCTGCTTTCCGTACCATGGAGTTGGGTCCATCAGCCCCAATCTTTGCAAAAAAACAAAAACAAAAAAAAAAAACACCAACAAAATATAATTTTAAAAATTAAAATGAATATAATCTGTTATAGCAACCTACATTTTGTTTGTTATTTTAGAAGTTGGACAGGAGTCCCAAAAATCACAGGTTCTTTCAGCTTTTAGAAACTTGCATGCTGTAATGTGGGGTACCATATTTTGTGTATGTATATATTTAAATATATACACATATACACTACTTTTGTTCCATTTTTAATAGGTGTACTTACAACAATATGATATTATCAGGAAAATGATCCCAATCACATATTGGTGCGCTATGTGGATGCAGTAACCAGTGTTACCACTGGACATGCAGCTCATGTGCCTATACTTAACGACACAGATGATATTAAATACACCCCTGGTTTGAATTGGAATGGATTCACTGTTGTTCTAATGCTGACCAGCAGTTTGGTTTGCAGTTGCTGCCCGCTTGCCAGCTCCACCTGCACCCAGGGATTAGACTCAGCTGTCTGGTAGGGGAGAGGCCAGGTGTACCTCACCGCTCTGCTTCTGTACTGAACCTTCACTTGATCTGTGAACACAGAACATTGCCTGTTACAGCGTGCGCACTGACACATGCTCCGAAATCACTCCACACATTGAGAAGGGCTCGGACGCACAACTGCACACAACAACAGAAGTACCACTAATTTTATCAACTAACAGAGATTGACAATTTTGAAACAGGCTTGGGTAACCACACCTGGCAACACTAATAGCGCTTAGCTACCAGTTACCCTTTGACATGCATTCCTGACAGCATTGCATGGTTTACTCCACTTTCCATGCACCATGCCAGAAGTGTTTAGCATGACCGGTTGAGTACACTGAATCCACTGCAGGCTGCCTGTCAAAACAGTTTAGTCCACAGTGTAAAGTTCTTTCTTTTGTTTTGTTGCTTCACTCAAAAATATCAAATTATGTTGTATACTATATTAAGATTATGTACACACCAGAATTATGGACTGGAAAAAAAAACAATCACACAGTAATCATAACAGTAATACAACACCAATGTTTTGATGCACTACCCCAGAGAAGTTATTGAGATCTTTTATTTAAAGAAACTTAACAAGCATGTGATAGCATAACGTCGGTCGGTGGTCGCCTTGCTATTGAACAGAAGTGCAATACATTGGCTTGGCCCTTGGAAATGAGAGGCTGTGCACACAACAGCAAAACAGTGGTGACCCCAAACCACAGTACCGAGTCCTACATGTTGTCAGGCTTGGCTGTCTTTCTTATGATTTACCTAGAAGCCCCTGAAAGCACCCCAGCGCACCGCACCTACCTGAAACTTCATCGAGCTGTTTTGTCAAGGCAGCAAGGACAACATCGTTCTCTACAACGTAACCCATTTCATCTTCCAGGTTCTCCTTATCAAAAGTGATCATCGCGTCGGAACAGGCATCCCAGACCTGGGCAAAAAGCATCAGAGGTTTAGTATCTGGAACTATAAAGAATGGCAAGCCATTAACGTCAATCTCATGACAGGCGTTTCATTATCAAAATGGCTTTGGCTTGCTAGTAATCTGACCCTAACCAACGTCACGTTTTCAAAGAAAGGCCTGACAGCTGTGGAAAAAACGGGCCTTTATAAAACAGGAGACTCAACTGCCAAATGACCTGTTTTCACTGAAACTCATTTTCAGACCCAACTGTTCCTGCCACTGGCTACCCTCTAAAAATAATTAAATTTTTTCTATACATCGAAATATGATAAATGTTACCGGTTTTGTTTATTTTAATCGCAGGGATGTGTAAAAACAGACTCTGGTAATGCTGATAGAACATTCTGGAAACATGCTTCATTTACAATCTCACAATGTTGAGGTTAACTGGCACAGTGAACTGGGGTGATTACTCTATGGTTACTGCAGTGCCCCAAAGTTTAAAATGTCCTGCCAGAGCATCACAGCATGCCATCATTAAACTAACCGATGTAAGTTATGGGAGAGGTATATCATGATACCTCATATTACCATGACATCCCTAACCCCAACAGCGACCACAGCGTTTCTTATTTGGTACAAAAAGGCCACATCTTAATGTGAAGGCCACATTACTGCCACAGCTGTAAACCACGGGCACTTTGCTGCTGACGTCGGCAGTCCACTTCACTGTAATCTTTTTTTTCACATGGATTTATAGCTAGCAGAAAGGGGTGGGGGGAAGAGATGGGAGACTCTTATTTTAGACCTTTTATTTGTTTCTTTTTTTTCTTCACATCGAATCCAGATTTAAACACTTGAGTTTTTACAGACAGATCAGAGAATGTGCCTGGTCTGTAATAGTCCAAACTACCGCTACAGTTTTAATGCATCTTGCTCCAGAGCTGATATCCAAACGGGCACTCAGCCTCTGATGCGGTTATAAATACATACCACGGAACGTACAGAATGTTCAGATCAACCACAAACCAGTCACTCTTTCATAGCAGAAGTTTTACGTCCTTCGGAAAATGATACAGCAGGTTATGATTACACATACAGAATGAAAACTAAATATGATTCAGGTTAACGTTATTCCTTATTAAATATCGCACTCCTGGCACTTTCCAATTGAAGCCAGTAAGGTACATACCCTATACCTTTATAGTGGTGGAATATGCGCTGTACAAACACATTGATTCAAGTGTAGAGTTTGGGTTTTATGTTGACAAATTTTGTCATCAATCTGTAGGGCATGCAGATCTGATCTTTCCCAGCTAGTCTTGCAAACCTATTTAAAAACCCACCAGGTTTTCATTTCAGATTGATGCAGTGTGGGCACACTGTATGCACTGAGCAATGGTTCTCTATTTCACAAAACCGGACTGCTTTTCCTAAAACCAAAAGCAGTGTTTCAAAACCATACAAAAAAAAAAAAAAACACAATGCCCCTTGTAACCAAGAAATAGTCCACCTGGAATGAAAGTTTTAAGAATGTGATCAGAAAATCAGCTCCCTGAATTTTAAAACTAACGAGGTCTTACCTGCATCCTATTGAAAGGCTTGCATCTCATGTTAAGAATGTGATCCCAGGCACCAATACCTACAAATAATCATGTACATATTAAACAGCATTTACACTGGAATCCTGGTCTCTGCAACAGCAGCACAGATTACTACAGGTTCAGTATCAATGCGAGTTTAGCTGCACTTTAGCGGCATTGTAACTCCAGTATACTGCCATTTGAGGGAATTGTAACTGCAGTAAAACTCATTTAACAATTTAGTATATAACTACTTTTAACTAGAGGCAACAGATCAAACTGAACAACATTATTCTTATTTGTGCAAAAAAATAAAATATTAGCCATAAACTACATGGATAATTTTCTCATATATATAATATATACACACACACACACACACAGAAAATGCATGTGTAATATAATTGTGCAGACAGTATCATCTTTGCACAGTCAGTGCAGTGTTCTCTTGGGCAGTCCTGTAGCTGTACACACCGCTGAGAACAGTCGCAGATCCAGGGTTGATAGAGCTGACTCTGGTGCTGAAACTTTCTGGCACTTCATCAAACTCTTTCTTGTTACCAGCTTCTAACAAGAGGATCTTCTTTCCTTGCAAATTTGGATCAAAACCTGTGAAAGAGGAAAAACTAACCAATAGATGCTCCCCAATAACTTCATACTACAATCCCCCAAAATGAAAGTTTCATAGCAAGCTGCATTGTGTATACGTATATCATACATCTGCTGATTTGCCATGGAAAACCTCTATTTAGCTTTAAAATGACGATACTCCACTAGCTTAAGTGCATGACGATTCATGAATAATGTGTTTCAATGTTACAGTGATTTTTTCCCCCTGATTTAGTTGCCCTCTAAATTTATAACACTTCACATTTTACATGCTTCTGTTAATTTTTTATTTTAAAAAAAGGCACGAAACACAGTGTACAGGAAGTGTATATTTCAATCTATTTAAACATTTTCAGAACAATTCAGGATGCATTCCCCAACCACCAAATCTATAATGTGTGTTATTTGAGTGGTTTGTATTTGTTTTCAGTAATTCTGCTGTTTTTTTTTTCAGTATATACGCACTGTCAGTTTAAACGTGAGTGGAGCCCCAGTGCATATTGCGTGTGTAGCTTATAGTAAAAGTAATTACAGCCAAGCCTTCCTTTACTGGAAATACATGAAACCTCATGCAGTTTCTTGCTTATTCATAGTTTTGTAATCTCAGAGTTTAAAAAAATAAAACAAACACCGCGGTTAAAGTATTTAAAACCAGCGGTACTGCAAAGATATAGCGAAGCAGCTAGCAACACGTCGCTATTATATCTGTAACTTACCCAAAGAACATGCCATGGCTGTGCCCACCATCCCCCCTCCTGAAACAATGACATCATAAACACTGTCACCATCACTGCTCGCCCCAGCTGTGCCCTCGCTGGTGTCCTCTTCGTTCCCCGAGCTGCTGAACCCCCTTTGCAATGTCCTAAACCCCCCGAAACAGGGCACAGCAACACACCTCCTCCCTCCACCACACAGAAGCGACCTGACTCCGATCAGAAAGTACATGATGCGAAAACTATTTTTTTATAATATCAATTTGCACCACTGTTGCAGTAGTTAATCTTGATAGTAAATTGCGTCGATTAGTTGTTTTTTCTTTTTTTTTCACAGAACAGTTTTTCGCGTATGTCCTACAGCGGGTATTGTCGCATTTCTTCCCTATATTGTGTTGCTATACACAAAGGTCAAACAGAACTTTTAGAAACACTTCCTGGTCAACACCAGCCAATCAGGAAGACGGCTGCAGCAAGGTTATTAGTTTAAAGGGACAGTCTCTTTAAAAACAAATAAAGTTATGTTCATTAACCAGAAATACTAAGGTGATGACCGTGTCGAAATTTAACAATAACGAATCTGAACCCGAACACGACAGTTCAGGTGGACATAATCACACCTGAGCCAGCTTCAGAAGCATTCTGTAGCGTTCGGTGCGTGGTTAAAGTACATTTGAAACCAATGCGTTTGGGCTGAACAATAAATACAATGCATGCATGCTTCCTCCAGAGTGAAGCACAGCACCTGTAATTTCTGCAACAATCGTGCTTTGAAATCGAGGCAGAGTCAGTGAATCTGACATTCCTCAAAACGAATCACAGCGTGCAGTAAAACACTGTCCTGCCAATAAGAGAATCCAATAGGCGGGACATTCAGCTATGAGATCAATGGATGGTGAACGCGCTTTCAATTTAGGGGAAACGAAAGAATAATATTAAGGATTAATTCGTGAATGTGATAGCTGTTTAACAATGCCCGTTTCCCATTGCACGCCACTTTTCAGCAGATCAAAAGTAACGTTTTCTCAAGAGATCAAGTCGGACAGGAAAAACGGAGATGTTTTGGAAGACGATCTTTCAAGCTATCAGCATCAGGTGATTTAAACTTCTATTTTAGCTTATATAATTTGTCAGGTTAGTACCGCTGCACTGTTCTAACACGTAAGAAAGCTAATTTTTTTAATAGAATGTTTTTTTTCTTGTGGAGTTTTTAATTTTCTCCGGGCCTATTCAGCTTGTTTGATGTTGCTATGGCAACACAGCTCTGACGCGAGTCGTCTGCCAGTGACATTTTGAGCTGCAGACTTTTGAGTAGCTTGTTTCTTTTCTGCTTAAAATTTTTTTTTTTTTGACTTTTTTGTACTCTATAAATAAATAGCTTTGTTGTTGTTTTGTTAAAGTTTGCATACATAATGTTAAATACTGTTGATATGAATATGTAAATATTAAATATGTAACCAGATTTTTTTGAAATGTTAAATAAACATGTATTCATTCTTCATTTATTTACAAGTGAATATGCCAGTTTGCAGAAAGCATGCAGATGATGGACATTAAACTTCTCCAGAAATAACACCATCACTTTGATCATAAAGGGCCCTGTAGACTAGATGCACAATGTCCAATTAGCAGTTAATGCCATGAAGGTATACAGTACTCAACAACTGTGATGCATATTGAATACTTCCATATCATTAACTGATAATGTGGATATCGTTCATCTCTGAATAGTCTTCAGGATTTTCAGAGTCACACAACACCTTGTTGACTTTTTTGCAGAATTATAGAGTGACCGATTGACTACTGCATGCATTCTAAAAACAATAACCGAAATACATGTTTATTATTTCAGGGATTTCCTCCCAAAGACTCGTCAGAATCTGAAGGAGAGGCGTCCGATTCCAGGGTGAACCAAATTGACCGAGGTGGGCTGCTAGAATTTCTTCAGCAGGAGGATGGCAGTGCTCTATCAGACCAGCAGTTCTACCAGAGGCTCCAGAGCTTAAAGGAAGCACACCAGGAGAAGCTGATGGAGACAAGCAAGCTCTTTCAGGGACGTCTGGAGCAAAGGATACTGGAGGACTCCATGCTGTCTGTGGAGACTGCAGGGAATGTGAGGAAGACAGCTTTAAATAAGGATTTGGAGCAGTTCTTCTCCTCCAGTGGGAGACAGCACCTCAAAGCCAATCCAAGCAAGTTGTCAGCTTCTAGGTAAAATGTATTTTTCATACAAAAAAGAACTAGTTTTATTCTAACCATTCAGTTTAGAAGATTAAGGTGTGAATATATTGTAGTGTAAGTTGTACTGTACATGTCAATGGTAATTCAATACCAGATTTTCTGATGTTCCAGCTAAGCATCATCTAATATTGGAGGCAGATCTTTTACCAGAATTTCAATATGGAATAAACCAATGCTTGTTCTTTACTCTGTTTTATGTGTTGAATTTTTCCCTAGGAATGGAAGCCTGAGGAAATCTTCCTCTCTGAGTGAGCTGAGCTCAAGAGATAGCCAAGCTGACAGAGAATCTTCTCCATTTAAAGAGACACGGAGACCTATGAGCACTTCTTCAGCCCAGGCGTCATGTGTGACAATCCCGCAGCCCTTCAACATGACCCTCCGGGAAGCGCAAAAGAAAACTCGGCTTCCGAAATCCAGAATGTCCCTGGATCTGAAGAAACAACTGGTGGAGAAGAGGGAGGCAGAGGAGGCTGAGTGTCAGAAACAGTTCAGAGCAATGCCCATCCCAGCACATGTTTACCTGCCCCTGTTTGATGAGATCAATGACAGCAGGGAGGAGCAGAGGAGGCTTAACCTGGACAGGAGGAAGGAAATCCTGCTCTCCATACAGAAGCCATTCAGCTTTGCAGAGAGAGAAGAAAAAAAGAAGGAGCAAACAAGACAGATGCTGAGAACAGCCCCCCCGAGCACACTGAGCGGAAACATTAAACCCAAAGTGAAAAACAAAATCCCCAAATCAGTCCAGGATCCAACAGTCAGTGACCATTTAAAAGGTAATAAAACTCTGAATGACAAACTGACCAGTCACTGGTAATAACTAGATTGGGTGATCTCATTGATTTAATAATCTTTTTAATGTTTAAGATCCTAGTGTATATACATTTTTATTTTTAGCCCTAGATATCAGTCAAATTGAAACAGTATGTCCAATTTCCCATTTAACTAAACTCAGCTGAGTTTCTGCCATGGGATGAGAAACTGTACTTGCCATAATCCTGACCCTCAATGTGTGTGGTGTTGATAAAGTGCCTGTAATGCACAGTAGATGGCAGTGGTGACTAGAACAAACACAAGTACAATAATCAGTTCTATCACTAGAGGAGGTACAACAAACAGTTAAACTATTACTGTATCACTATGTATTTATTTTCCCCTTAAACAGAGGATGAACTGTACAGGAAGATCAGAATTCAGATGAGGGCAACAGATTTGCTTAAATCATCTTCAGCACCCATTCAAGTACAGCCGCAGAAGAGGGAACTGGATAAGAGCAGCGCTCTGAAAACTAAAAAGAAGACCCTGGGATATCTGGATAAGGAACCCACATTTCAGCCACGAACAAATCCAGAGGTTCCCAACTTCGAGAGATTATACAGAGCATTCCAGAAGGAGGCCATGCGAAGGAAAGAACAGATAGAGTCGACTAAATGTAAACCATTCCAGCTTCGCACTTCCAATCTGCCACCAAGACAGAGCAGATCCACTGAGAATGCACAGCAAGTAAGCCACCTTCCTTATTCATGGTGTACATGCAGTACCACATATATCATTGATGACAAAATGCCAGGGGGCAAAACTAGTGACATGCTTATGCGAGAGACAGTTTTGAACCGTTTTATTTCAAGAGAAAACTGGTTTGGAAACAGATTCTGGGTTAAAAACATTCTGTCGCCAGCAGGTGCCATATTGTAGCATGGGAATGGCAGAATTGCAGACTGCATATTATGTCATCTCATGTATGCAAGACATTGTTGACGTGGATTGAGCAAGATGAATGGGCTCTATGGTGGCAACACTATTTTCCCCATAGAATTCTGTTCCAGTGAATGTATTGTAAAATTACATTTGCAAAACACCTCTCTGTATTAAGATCACAACAAAAGATTAATTTAATTCTTAACACTGTTGAAGCTACTGTTAAAGCTAGTAGGGGATACCTACTTCTGGACAAGTTAGTCTAAAACACTGTCATTCTTTCCAATTATTCTGTTTTAAAATTCAACTTTAGGAGTCACGTCCTGTGATCAAGACACACTTAAAGAGAAGTCAGTCCTTCAATGGGATTCTCTCCCTTTCAACTGACACTCTCCCCACCTACATCACAGACGCTGCAAGGAAACGCCAAGCTGCTATCAGGTAGCCAGGGTATTACAGGGTACAGTGTGCAGGGCTGTGTTGTGTCTTTCAGGCCCATACAGCATATGAAAAATATATATATACTTCTGCATTTTCAGTTCTATATTAATGACATAAATAAACGATAATTGTAATGTCATGCATCTTCACAGAAATCTATTAAAGGATACTGGTGTGGTATAAATCAAGTTTTTAAAAGCAATAAAATATTTTACAATAGCCCTGACCCTTTAAAGATCTGTTCCTCAGAAGCTCACTGGAACAGAAGGACAACAAGGAACAGGAGAGTGCTAAATGGATGAAGCAGCACAGATTGAAATCAGAAGCAATGAATAAAGCAGTAACTACACGGGCGAAAGCAATGGATACACATAGGAGTCTAAAGGATGTGTACAAGGAAAAATTAAAGCAACACAGGTGAGGTTGAAAGCAGTGTCAAATGACTGAATTTAACCAAGTGGTCTTAAGTTAACATAATAAAAAGATTAGTACAGGAGGATAACAAGAACAAGTTCAAAGGTTTCTAATTTGGAAAATAATATTATTCACAACATGTTTTGCCTTGACCTTAAGTTTTGTAAGGCAGGGGTGTGTGTGTGTGTGTGTGTGGCATTTAGCTGTTCTGTACGCTGCTTTGCACGACCCTTTGACCTGAGTCAGCTCTTTGTGATGCAGGCAGACTGACCAGCACAGGATGAGGGAGTATAAGAAAGAGCTGGAGGAGATGAAGAACAGAATACATGATAGGCCCTACCTGTTTGAACAGGTCACCAAGGTACAGAGAAAACAAATAGCATGGCTGGAACTCAGTCTGAAATCTGTTTGAAATGGTCAAGCCAAATACAGGTAGTTTGTTTGAAATGTGCTGATGAAGGTTTAGTAACTGCACTACAGGAATAAAAAGTAAATGTGCTTATAATCAAGACTGTATTCTCTTTATTTTAGAGAAATGCAAAGACTGAGGCAGAGCGTCGGTACCGAGACACACTGAAGCAGGTGGGGCTGAATGAAGACTTTGTGAGGAATGCTGGGGGAACGCCACTGTGTGTATCTGATGGTGAAGAAGATCAGAGCAGTGATAGCAAGACCCAATACAGGTATCCCCTTTCATGACATCTCCCATGCACACAGTACATTTACTTCTCTATATACATAAGGTCAGGTGTCAGAAATAGCTGCATCAGGTTTTCCCTACCCTACAACTTCACTGCAGCTAAACACAGGTATATCTTAATGAATGCATGCTACTACGTTTATAAATACTGTATGATTAACTGCAAATTTGGTCTCTCTGAAGTACGTCTGACAGTGTGATAAATTCAGCGGAAAACCAAACAAAAGAAGAGCCAGAGAATGAAGAGGCAGAGAAAACCAATGAGGAAGAAATGATACAACTATAATTACAGCCATGAGCACTTTGTATAGTTCTTTGTTTATATACAGAAATGTTTGTATATTACAAAGCTGCTATTGTTTATAGACAGTATATACATATGCTACATAGAATTTGTCTTAATTTTAAAAATGGAACCATGCTGGACAATGTGCGTGAATTCTGATTTATGACAAAAAGTTTAATTTGTTGTTATGGTTGACTTTACTTTTATTTTTTTCAAATAGGTGTGTGAGCTACCTGAAATATTTATAATTTAATATTTTGAAGTAAGTGTTTGCATCTGAATTGAAACAAATTTGTATTAATAATGCTGCATCAGTACTGTGTGTAAATCATTTGTTTTAATGAGCACTACTTTTGGCACATGGCTTTATGTCAATTTATATTTTGCAATATGCCATTCTTAGAAAAGAAAAAGTTTCATGCTTATCAATAGCCTTAAAAAGCTGTTTGTGTAGCACTGTATTTGAAATGTGGCTAGGCAATCATGCTTTTTCTATGGGAAACAAAAAACAGCTGAGTTGAAAATGCCCTCGATATAAAACACAGATGATAATTTGATTAGTTGTTGGCCAAAGAAAGTCCTTATTGACTCACCTATTATGGAATGACTTGAATTATTCTTATAAATCCATACTGGTCGTGTTGGATTAAAACTGAAAATGTAATTTTGGCGTCTCTGCCATGTCAGTTTCTGTAACCACATTCGGGGCTATTGCTGACAAAGTGGTGCACTGGTGACCTGCCTTTGAAGGAGTGGACTAAATTAACATCTTTCATTGACATCCATGCTGTTGGCAGTGGATAAGTCAAGGGTCTTGGCAGACACTGGTGTAGACTAAATCTGCCTGCAATTACTGTAAAGATTGGATAAACAGGAAGCTAAATAGATATGGCCTGGTGTGCCCCATCATTATGGTGTAGAATATTACAGATAAGTGTGGTCACAGCTTAGAGCATTGTGATTGCATTGAAGAATAACGTACATTTAAAGCTTTCTTTTTTTCATGATCTCACTTACATATGCATTTTGATCTCTACATAACCGATTATGGATCTCTATACATAGACTGCAACATAGCAATTTAATTTCACTGACGTAGAAGCCTTGGTGTGACAGGGCAGTGGCCCTGCACATTAAAATGTTTCCGTGGCTGGCAGCCCACCTTGGCTGAAGAAAAAGGGAACAGCCTGGAGCCAAGATGGCCACCCTTTGCACAGTGGCGTGGTTTTAAATGAGGCAACTGGTTCGCTGTGGTGTCTGTCTCTCAGGAGGTTGATTGTCTGATTGATCAGCCCGAGAATGCCAGGCATGCAGTTCCTGGCTGGCTGATCAATCAGTCAATTACAGTAGCAATCCAGAGAAGTCATCACACCATTTAAAAAGAACAGAGAAATGTTTGTTGGGGTGAAGGTGGAGAGTTAGTTTAGCAGAAGGACCGACAGCAGCAGGTTGCGCTTCTTGCCCTGTCTATGCACAGATAGCCGTAGATGGGGTGTGGTTTTGTTTTGTATGCTGTTTTGCATTTGTCTGTTTGTTAGGAATAAAAATGCAGTGAACTGCAGTTTTCCAGGGGCTGTGTTTGCCATGACAGCAACGCCACTTTACCAAATGTGGTCAAGGCTGGCCAGCGTCAGAAATCGCAAACACACACCCGGAAAACTGCAGTTTAGCGCTTTTGTACATTTTTATTTCTTTAGAAACCAAGCAAACACATCCACAAGCAACAGCATAATTCAGAAACCAGCTTTTCTGTTCCCAAACAAATGAAGTCCCCATAAAGAAGTCAATGTTTCCTTTTACAAATGCCTTAAGAGGCTTGAATAAAATTCAAATGACAATTAAAATAACATCCTGGAAAGGTAATAACTAAAACATAAGAATGGACATACTCTTTTTTTATTTTTTATTATTTGTAGCCTGTAACATTATGCAGCATTTACTTTCCTCACGTAAACTCCTCCTGGCTAACAGGTAGCTATGGAAGAATTTAAGAGCGGACTCATTTTTTGTCTTCTGATTCAGCCCAGTGCTTCCATCTTTGGGGATTTCAGTTGTCCAGACCAATGGAAAAGATATGCAGGAGGCAGCCAGGTTCTCTTAATGTCTTCTCAGATGCTTTGAAAACAGAAACATATTAACTGCCACAGCCTATTGAGAAATTCAGTAGTAACAGTAATGGTGAAATAATTTAAATAAAGTTAGGAAGTACAGCAATTATTCTCTTACCTTTAACATTAAAAAAAAAAAAAAAAAAAAAAAGTTTTTATTGCAATAAAGCCACAACTTCCTCCCCATAGGTATGTCCTCCTGTAGCCATGGAAACTAGGTCATGTGGTTGTGATAGGACGACCATGGATGCAGAAGGAATGTTATTTGCCACGGAGGAGTCTATGGACATGGCATAAAGAACAAGAAAATGAAGTGAATTTATAGAAATCATACACGTGTGAAGGGTAAACTAAATAGTGCAGATAGTTAACGGGGTTCGGCCGCCCGCAGCAGAATAAATATGACATTGCCTATGGTGTCAGTGTCAGTTTTTTCTTTTGGCACTTGAAGTCACAAGACCAGGTTTCATGGATTTGGACACAGCGTAATATGAAGTCAGTGAAATAGGCCAGCACCTGTAATTGAACTTGATTTAGAGAGTCAAAGAAAACACTTTGTGAAGACACGTTCCATAACACTGAAAATAAGAAGTCAGCATCTCAAATGGCTCATTTGATTAACAGTTGAAAAGGACGAAGATTTGTAATACCAGAGAAGGTTTCTTTACAGTCTTCGGTCCAACTATTACAAGATACCACAGTTAAGACTGCATTTTGTAACTTACCTTCCACGGCTCTGAGCATGGTGTGATGCAGATTGATCCTTTCCACTTCTAAACAGCATTGTGTTGCCATGGAAACCACATTCTCACTCACTATCCCCTGGTCCTCCAGCAAGCTGCTGTGTGTCAGAGCATCCCCTGAGAGAGAAGGTAAAGAAAAAGTAACAATAATGAGACTATAACTGTTGTTATATCAAAGAGAGGCTAGGTAATCTTTCAGCTATTCTCTCCATGTCAAAAATAAGAAGCACAGACGGGTGCAGTAGGTTTATCTTACTGTGCTTTGTCTATGAAAAATCGTACAGCACCTTTCCTAAACATATATGAAACCAATATAAAATTGCTGCTTTCTTTACCAGCCTCTCCCCTGTCACTGGCAGGAGCAGCAGCATTGTGACGCTTCCTCATGTGAACGTTTCTGCTGCCACTCTGGGAAAAGGTTTTCCCACAGAAGGTGCACAGGTGTGGCTTCTCTCCTGAAACACAGCACAGCACACTTCTCATAGAAGATACTTGAAAGACGGAAATATTGACCAGCATTCCTTACAAATACAATGCGTGTGACTACTGCATTGTAAAATAAAGATAAAGCATCTCTGGTAGCATAATCTAATGTGTCACACAGAGATGCTAAAATGGGCTGTTTTACCTGAATGCACAAGCATGTGTTTCCGCAGACTGGAGTACTCAGCAAAGGTGCGCCCACAACCTTCTGCTTCACACAAGAAGGGCTTTTCTCCTGAAAAGAAACATTTAACATTTTGAAATTAAAAACTCTCAAAACCACATTCTTATGCCAATTAAAAAAAAACTATGGAGAGACCCTTCAATGAAGTACAGGGGTAGCATTCTTTAGAAGAGCTTGTAGTGGTTCCAACCAAAGATCTTATGGGGTGCAAATGGACTATACTGAAAGATCAATATTGAAAAAAAAAAAACCCAAAAAAGCCTAATATAACAGCATGCACTGACTCAACAGTGAGAAAAGACCCACTGTTCATAAAGCCATATACAGCACACTTAAAACATCTTTCTTCAACAGTACTTTATTAGCTGGCCCCTCACAATAAATCCCCACTCACCGGTATGTGTTCTTTTATGGTTCTTCAAGTTTCCAGCTGTTGTAAATCTCTTCCCGCAGTCTTTCTCATTGCAGATAAAGGGTTTCTCTCCATTGTGTGTCCTCATATGGACCTGCAGTCTTTGCAACACATAGAAACTCTTACCACAGCCTTCAGCACGACACGTGAACGTCCGATCGTTCCTGTCAGTGAGACAACGAAGCCCTGAATTTAGGGCAGGGTATGCCATACATGTACTCATACCTCTGCACAATTTCAAATTCAGATCACTAACAGCAGCTATGGATTGGTATTTCAAAACTTGTCCTTGCCTTGTTTATATACTAAATTAACACTATTAAATTACAGAAAAGGCGGCTTAAAACTCTCGTTTACAGATTAAAAATAGCTGTTCAAGTCACTACTTACTTGTGTGTTTTTAAATGGTATTTGAGGTGAGCTGGCCAGGTGAAAGTCCTCCGACACCCTTCAAATGTGCACTTCAGGCTCTTTTCATTCTGGGGGTGCTCCCCTGAGGGGTTCACCTCTTTCTTTGGTACCTCAGATTGGTAACAATGCAAGTGGTCGCCTACCAGCGTGACACCAAAACAGAATGCTGTTATGCCATGTTTGAGACCAAGTGAAGCAAGAAACACAGCTGTCTGCTAATCTTGAAGATAATAATAACCTTGCATATTAAAGCTGTTATAGACGTCCTATTTCACCAAAGAGCACTAAAGACGGGTATAACTTAAGCCTGAAGAGTTCATGTTTTTAAAATCTCAGGTATAAAATAGTTACCACTGTTGCTTGCTTTGGCATCCTTTGCTAGCTGTGCCCGTGTAGCAGCTATCAGACTGTCGTGTGCCAGCTCCTGGACTCGGAGATACCAGGGTGTGCTGCCATCTGGGTTCTCGCTGGCAGAAAACTCATTCTCGGGATCATAGACTTCATCCTGTACAAACACCAAGGGCTCTGCAGAGGCGGCCAGCCCTACATTAGAGACGGTCTTTATTCAAACCAACGCTCTCTACATTACTGACGATAATTAAAGTCTAACTCTCTAAAAGCAAGGAATTCATATTGAAAATGTGGATTTGTTCTTTTCAAAGCTTCCCCCTGCAGGAGTCATCTCTACTGCCATCTGCTGTCTTTAGTTAATACTGCAGTCTAAGATATTGGCCTTGACAAGGACACTAATAGCTGGTAGTGAGGTCAGTGTTTATTAGAAAAGTGTGCTGGGAGTTATGCAGAATGGAGTTATATTACATATCAAAACATATTTCCTAATAAGCAGTGTGACCAACGATACCTTTGGCTAGGTTCAGAAGTATGAAGGATGTGCTGTCCGTTTGCTGTAGATCATGTAAGATTGAAGGCGAGCTGGGAGTGGGGGAGATATTCACAGATCTGTGAGGCTGCAGCTGCACCATTAGTGACTCTCTCTCATTTTCATAATCAGATAAGGCTGGAGAAGCTTGATGGCTTAGACCAGTACCTGGAAATAATAAAAAAATGTAAAACATTAGCATCCTTACTAGAATGAGTTTTTACATATTTATGATTCTAGTGATAAGCACCATCAAGCTACTGCTGAATGCACTAGGACTGGGTATTCAAAACATGACAGAACTGCAAACTGCGTGACGTAAAGGAGGATCAGATTGTGTTGCTGATGCTTAACTGGGTGTTGAGCAATGCTCACCCCTACACTTAGGTGCATCAATACATTTTTAGTAACATACAGTAGTTTGGTCATAATATTCTGCTATTTGTTAGGGACTTTTAATGATGAGAAGTTGCTTTATAAGAGGGAAGAGTGCAGCTGCAAATAGACAGTATAATTTACCTGCTAACTGTAGCTGGCTACATACTGAGTTTTCGGAGTATGGAAGCAGGGGTAAACATGTCCCCTTGGGGTCAGTCTCTTCCAGCCCTTGCCCCAAAGGGATTGATGCGTTCTGAACAAACTCAACCAGCAGCTATGAAGACAGAACAGTTATACAGTGGTGCACATACAAAAAAAAAAAGTCATATAGATAGCATCTACCAGGGATGGAATAAGGCCCCTAATGCATAGTAGTTTGATTGGTTTTACTATGAGTTTAAAGTGACAAACCTAAGCTTGCTACACACTGTGGGTAAACAGGCTTGTAATAAAACCTGGGATGGATGAAACTGCTTTGCAATAGGAGTCTTATTTCCTTACTTTTCTACGCCCATATTTACACTCTAAGTTGTAAATGCAGGTTTCCGTGACTGAATGTACATACAGATGCTTGCCTCTAATATATCCCCAGTGGGGAATTACAGTGACTCACAAAAAAATAATTAATAGTATGGTTTCTCTGGGCCAGTGACATTTGTTTACCAGGCAGCACAGGTGAGAAAGGAGCGTTTCTCGACAGATACTATAAAACATACCTCAGGTTTGGAGTCCAGTTCATCTGAGAGCATGGATTCAACCTTTGAGACCTGAAGATAAACAGACATGCATCTTGCATATTCAGCAAGTTAGCCTAAGTTTCTACAAAAGTTACAATACTGTACATCTGATACCGAATATTGTTAGTGATTTAAAGTACCTACCTTGGGTTACAAGTAAGTTTTTTCAGGATGGTCACTGACTGTTGCTCCCAGCATTCATCTGATCAGTTTCAGCTTTTAATTTTCATAACTAAAAGGCAGGTAATACAGTATTGATATGTGAGAGGAAAGCCCGTGTGTCCCACACCCAGTCATTTAAAGAAAAAATACTAACCATTTCTGATCATTTCAAATGATTCACAATCAAATGTTCACATGAAGGGGCGGCCATCAGAACAGAGAAGCCCACTACATGAAGACTTCCTGTTTGAAGGTACTACACTCCAATAACAACTAATCAGTATGTAGTGAAAGTGGGGGTGCAATAATTATTTTAAAATACACAATTTGAGATTAGGTTAAAAAAATTAAAACACGGGGAAATAAATAACTGAAGTGTTTAACAACCTCATTAGCATTTATAAATAAAATGGGAGCAATATTTACGCAGCTAATACGCACTATGGCAAGACCCTGTGTAGGACCGTAAATACGGGTCTTAAACAAAGCATGCAACAATTTTGCAAACACAATATAAACCCGTGCATTCTGTGCGAAGTTCCGACTTCAAGATGAAAAGTACAACGTATTGTCATAGGGTTAACTTTTTATAAAATAGTAACGACCATTATTTATTTATTTTTTATTATTATTTTACCACATTGTCAATGACTTACCCACCCCAGTCGAGTCTGCACCTAGTCTGTCCCAAAAACACGGTGATAATTATCACCACCGGGGCTTGAGGTTCGGCGACTTAAGGTAATTTGAGATCTTGCACATTTGAATTGTCTATATTCATACACACAGGGACATGTTAATTTAAACTCCTTCTAAAACAGCTAGTATCAGAACTGTGTATAAATGTAAATTACCATTGCACCGGCATTTCAATAATCAACAATGATTCACGTGTAGTTAACAAAGTCAATAAATGGCCAGAAAAGAGTCAAAATTGTAATTATGTAACGCATACATTTTCTATATGAAAATAATAAACTAAATGGATTATTATATTTAATGTATATGATGTAAAAACGAATTTCAAACCCACCCCACGTCATGCACCTCCGTTGTTATGCCAACATGATATCGACAGTGAGTTCATTTGTTTGACTTTAACACACCACGCAATGAAATGTACTTACAGACACTTCTATACCTTCAATTCACCCCTAACGTGATTGGCAGCCAGTTTTCTGAAGTTTATTTCCATTTGTATTATAACTACTCTTTCCTTCTCTGTTTACAAAAATGTACGTCCAAATAATTTCCTCTCTATGGCGCAGCAATTGGGACAAAAATTTTCGTCTTGCGTTACGTTTGTTTTAACGCGTTTTTCAAAACTCCAGGGCTAGGCTATGGGGACGGTAAAAAACGAAACTAGTCTCATAACTCTGTTATACATTGAAACCTTAATTGAAAAGAGCTAAACTGTGGTTGCACATAACCTGGTTGCAAAAATGTAAGTGTGATAAGGTAAGACAATAGAACCTGTATTATAGCTTCTATTTCTGGTTAACAGTAAGAGGTAACAGTTGTATGTTGTCTTCCTCTAGGTGAGATGCTGGGAGCACCTGTGCTGAGAACCCTTGTCTGACTCCACATGGCGGTTCCTCTAGGTGAGATGCTGGGAGCACCTGTGCTGAGAACCCTTGTCTGACTCCACATGGCGGTTCCTCTAGGTGAGATGCTGGGAGCACCTATCCTGAGAACCCTTGTCTGACTCCACATGGCAGTTCCTCTAGGTGAGATGCTGGGAGCACCTATCCTGAGAACCCTTGTCTGACTCCACATGGCGGTTCCTCTAGGTGAGATGCTGGGAGCACCTGTGCTGAGAACCCTTGTCTGACTCCACATGGCGGTTCCTCTAGGTGAGATGCTGGGAGCACCTGTGCTGAGAACCCTTGTCTGACTCCACATGGCGGTTCCTATAGGTGAGATGCTGGGAGCACCTATCCTGAGAACCCTTGTCTGACTCCACATGGCAGTTCCTCTAGGTGAGATGCTGGGAGCACCTATCCTGAGGTGTTGTATTTGGTATTAAGTCTCCCCCTTTGTGATGTACACATAGCTGAATTCAGGTTGAATATGCTTTGCTGTGCCCCTCTGTTGGGTTTACAATGCTTGTCTATGCTAGTTTACAATGTTTTCACAGTCTTCTTTTACATGTCGCTATACTTTTACTTGCATAGACCAATATAAGGGGTAATACCCTTTATAAACTTTTATAAAGTGATATTACAAATCACTTAATTGATCTCACCTGTTTTTAAACATATCAGTAAATCTTGTTTAGCCACAATTATTCTGATACTATTCTAGTGCAGACGCAACTTATTATTCAAAGGAGTGGCACCAGTATATTCTTATAGAATAAAACTTCAAACTGGCACCAAAATGTCCTGCTCTTGTTTAAAGATGATTTTAATAAGCACTGTTGCCCACAGCAGGAATCCGTGGCCCACAATTCACAGTTCAAGACAAGATAGTTCAGACACGTTAGCTTTGTAATACAGTATATAAAACAGTAATAATGAAGTAGGTATACATCCCACTTAATTAATACTCTATAGATACTGTGCTCTCCAGCACTGCTGCAAATCAACTGTACCCAATGTATTGCAGTATTGCTGCAGCATACAGATGACTATAAGCAGCCGTCACTGTGGGAGGCTATGTTGACAAGTGGATTCAAACACAAGCATCAGGGGGATGTATCGGATCAGGTTTTTTCTTTCTCTCCCCTCCTGTCAGCACTGGGAATGATGCCTCTCCTGGTATGTGCAGAGTGGGAGGGACTGCCTGGGTGTCTACGGTCACCGCTGTGTCACCTGCAGGAGGAGCTACAGACAGGGAGATCCTTCGGGGAAGAGAATCTGCTTTTGAAGAAGGAACAAAGACAGAGGGGAAGTAGAGGCAGACAGTCAGCCCGGCAGACACCACTGGGGCTGCGTTCTCCGCGCTTTCTAAGGATGGGAGCAGAGCCATAGGGGGACAGGCAGCAGAAGCAGCCCTCAGAGGATCTGTTAACATTAGCAAAAACAGAAAAAAAACAGACCAGAAAACCAGCAACAACAAAGGCACACCAGGGAACTGAAATAGCCTTCTGCTTACATGTATCATGCTGACAGGGCATGCTGTCGTGAACCATAGTATCAGATAGCTTGCCTTTTTTTCAGAGGTCAGGGAGACGATTTCAATGAAGATTGCTGCTGGAATATTATTAGTGTCGGAGTTGTGAGGCCATCTCAGATTCAGTAGCAATTAAAAGAAAACTGAACTAAGGCAAAGTGAACTGTTGAAATAAAAAAGAGCTGAAGATGGAGCGGGGAGAAAAGAGGCTGACAGCGAATGACAAGGGTCTCGTCAGGGACAGCTGGGAGAGACTGGGGAAGAACAAACTCCCACACGGGACCGTCATGTTTGCCAGGTGCAGTGCCTTCTGCTTCTCTTTTTAATGGCTGTTATTTCTCTGTGTAGAATCTGAGTCAGTGCTATAAATGGTGGGACTAAGGGGAATCTCTTAAGAATCAGTCAAGAGCACATACCTGATATTACTTCAGTGTGAGTGAAGCAGACCAGGACTTTTGAAATGTTGAAACTTAACCCAGCAGACTGTATAGAAAGATAGCACAGACTCCAAATAAAAGGCATGCCACTGTTGTTTCTGAAATATAAAAAAGCATGCAACAATATGAGGTTAAAGTATCTCAATGTGATATCTGTCAAAATATGTGGTGTCCATCTACCAATAACATATAATGGTAACTGGCAATGCGCTGCCAGTGTCCTGTTGCATTGCCATTGTAGTGCCACAGAATTGGTGTTGAAGATCATTTGGTAAGGAAAGCAGCTACATGTGAGAAGTAGGGAGACGCTGAGATTAGTCAGGTAATCCTGGCCTCCTCTGTGCACAAGTCCAGGTGCTAAAAAAGAAAATTGACTTCAGAGCAGTCTTCTGATTTGGTGTTCATGGGGGCACTGCGTGTTCCACAATAGCAGCTAAACTGTTTGATGTAATGTAAGTTGCCATGATACTCTTAACCCTTACCTAGAATTGCATGCAATAAATAAGCACTGTGGAAAATGACACTGTGGAAAATGACAAGGCTATATATATATATATGTGTGTGTGTGTGTGTGGTGTGTGTGTGTGTGTAACACCTCTCTTTCTCTCTATAGGATACATATTCTCATTGTAATTTACATTGCATCCAAATTGATGTAGTGCCCTTTTAAAAATGTTTTTATCTTGGGTTTTAATAAATGTTTGGCCTGGCAGGGTGAATGATCAGAGTTCTCATTAGTATGGAATTAAATGAGATGAAAAAGGAGATTGCTGTCTCCCTGAGGTGCTGCTTAGGTACATGTGGAGTACAGCAGGGAGGCAGCTGAGTGGAATTAAACATGTTTCCAATCCATCACAACCACAAAGACATCACTGAAGGAAAGCCATCCTGACCAGCGAAAGCGCTGATGTGCTTTGTGTCTGCTCTTTCACTGACAGATTGTTTGAGCTGGACCCAGAGCTGTTGAAGCTCTTTCACTACAACACTGCCTTCACTAGTGCGCAGGAGTGCCTCTCCAGCCCGGAATTCATTGATCACATCAGTAAGGTTTGGAATAGCATCATTACTTACACAATTTACAAGGTACTGAATCCACAGTGTGGGCCCGTGGTGCTTTTAAAGCATGTATCTCACTCGCAAACCAGCATGTTTTCTATAACTTTAAAAATGCTTTGAAAATGAGCCCCAGAGCAAAATGTATTTGCAGTTTAATAGAGTGCCAGTAACCCAAGCTTCAAAGGAGATCCTGTTTAAGCGCTGATCGATAAATCCACCCGCTTTCTGGGATTCATTTTTTTAATGCAAAACGGAAACAAATTACTCAGCGGCAGGGCCCTGACTGTCTCTTCTCAATCTTCTCTTTCTATTTGATGTTGACCTGGGGTACACAGGTTCAGTGTCACCTTCATAAGACAGAACTGAACTGCATATCATGAAAAGACCCCAGTGAGATGAGAACACCCTTTTTAACTAATGTGATCTGCCAGCTTAAACAACCTTTAGGGTTTGTGGTATTTAGTCTAATATACATGAGAAGTTTACAGATGAATTAGGTGCATGAACCCATCTCATTATTACGACTCCCTACCTGCTCAGGCAATACCTTTAAATGAATATGGCTCCATAGACAGTGCCACTATGGCTGTTGCAGTGCTTGAATCAGTTTTAAACCCTGCTCTTATCAGCCTGATAACCAGCTGACGTGTCCTGTATTTCAGAGCTCTTGGTAGTGTGGTTGTTGTCTGAGGAGGAATTAAGGAGGCTCAGTTGTTGCAGAAGTTTCAACTCCAGTAAAAGTCTCCTTTTGTGTTTGTTGCAGGTGATGCTGGTGATAGATGCTGCGGTTAGTCATCTTGACGACTTGCAGTCCCTGGCCGAATACCTTGTGAACTTGGGCCGGAAGCACCAAGCTGTCGGGGTGAAAACCCAGTCATTCAATGTAAGTAATTCATTATGTTCTACAATATTAACAATGGTTTAGTAAGTCACTATTGGGGCAAGGGTGGGGCATATTTTAACTGTGTTTATTACCATTAAACCCTCACCCTAAGGTTAATGGCCAGTGATACTTCTGGTAGACTTTGATTACATGATGTTAAATAAAAAAATTAAATTATGTTCATCTAGTTTTTTTTTTTTTTTTTTTAAATTATGTCTCAATCCTAAAATTCTAGGTGATGCAAAACTGTTGGTTTCATATAGATTTATAAGCTGTTCCTGTTTCTCTGTACAGGTTCTTCAATGCTGAGCTGAATTAGCTCAGAATATCACTAACCTTACAATTGCACTGCACCCTTTTGAACAGGCATGTATCTCCTAAACATCAGTCCCTATCCTGAGCTGGATTTATGAAACAGCAGCCCATCCATACACTTGTATTGAATTGTAGGACAGTGCTGCTGTATCTCAGCTTGTGGTGATTTACAACCAGTGCTTAGGGGTGAAAGCTAAAGATTAGCAAATGTACATTTACCATGGTGAATGCTTAGAAAGGGGTTTGCAGCTGGCTTGTTTAGTTCCTGGCTACTCAGGTGGTTTTTACAGCCACTAATGCATTGATTTTAGTAAAATGAAAAACATGTGCCACTTATTGCGTCCTCTAATAAGAATAAACCACTATTCAGGATTATTCTGCTGAAGTGTCTGGCTTTAATACAGTGCCCTTTTCTGTCAAGGCTGTTGGGGAGTCCCTGCTGTACATGCTGGAACGCAGTCTGGGACCAGGGTACAGCACGGAGCTCCGAGACGCCTGGGTTACCCTCTATGCCATCGTGGTGGAGACAATGAGCAGCGGCTGGACAGAAAACGGAGAGAATAAGAGCGGCTGAAGGGAGGAGAGCTGGACCGCTGCTTTCCATGTACACATTGAGCTCTGTGTCCCGGGGGGGGGGGGGGGGGGGGGGGGGTTGTTTATGTCGCTGTCCTCGGCTCGCTGTGTTATCAGGGCTCTTGCATTGGCTGTGCATGAGAGAGAAATATTAGGAATTGTTTAACTTTGTTTAATTATTTTCTGAGCAAAAGGTAATGCTGCAGGGAAAGGATATGCGTGGCGCTCATAGTCAGAGCCGCCACATTTTGACGAGGGAGTGCTGCTGGGAAGCCTTCATTATGGTTTTAGTTTGTTTGTATATAAGAGTCCAGCCTGTATCTCGTAGCTTGGCCAATGCTAGGTGAACAAACTTTTATGCTGTTCCTTAACAGACCAGCAATCCCAGTTGATGGGGCTGGGATTGCAGCGTACACTTTATATAAATAGCTTTTAACAGCTTAAGAATTTAATGTTAGAGCTGCAGATACAGAAATATGACCAGGAATTGTGAACTGTTGTTGCACAGCCCATACAGAGTTCAAAATTAGACTAGGTTACACCAGACTGTTATAAAAAAAAAAAAAGAATTGCAACTTAAAGCTTTTTTACTCTTGTCTTTTTTTTATTATTTAGAGTAGTCTGTATTCGACAACCTCATTTTTGAACACTGAGGATTGAAAATGCGTATCTCAGTTTGTTGTGCGTAGAGAATTGGTAATAGCATGCCATTCCTTTTTTCCTCTGTACCTCAGCTTGCATGAGGGTGCAGCTCCAGTATCTGTATGGTTGTCTCGTGTTAATGATGGCACAATGCAGAGCTGTGTGGAACAATTACACAGTAACCCCTTCTCTGTGCAGTGTGCTGCATTTTCTCCAGCACAATTCTGATTATTCTCTTGTTAAAGATTTAGTTTTGTTTAATTAACCACTTGCGTTAAAAGCACTACATTTAGTGTATAGCATAACACCCAGATTCCTGCCTTTCTCCACCCTACAGCTGTGGACAACAGTTTTGTGTCACCCTGTACAATTAACTAATTTTGGTTCATAGTGTCGAATTAATAACGTTATATTTAACATATTGAATTGCATAATAGCGAAACATCAAAAGTAAAAATTGAAAAATGTGACATTCTGATGCCTAACATGAAATACTGTACTGTACTACAGTTATGGCTTCCGGTAGAAACTAATGTACACAATGTTATTTTATTTTTTTTTTAATTAATTGTGTCTCAATCCTAAAATTCTACGTGATGCAAAACTGTTGACCAGAGCTTTAGAGTAGAGTCTATTGTTTTTAAAGATGCTCCGACAATGGTTGAGTCTAACAGTCCTAATACGGCCATGCAACATGCTCCACTTGGTGCACATTTCATATAGATTTATAAGCTGTTCCTGTTTCTCTATACAGGTTCCTCAATGCTGAGCTGAATTAGCTCAGAATATCACTAACCTTACAATTGCATTGCACCCTTTTGAACAGGCATGTATATCCTAAACATCAGTCCCTATCCTGAGCTGGATTTATGAAACAGCAGCCCATCCATACACTTGTATTGAATTGTAGGACAGTGCTGCTGTATCTCAGCTTGTGGTGATTTACAACCAGTGCTTAGGGGTGAAAGCTAAAGATTAGCATTACTTCATCCATTGCGAGATCATGCTGTGCATTTTAATGAGTTGCTGTCAGAAGAAATCTCTACAGATTTTCAGCAACCGTTTTTTGCAGATGGTCTGTATGCCTGTACTAGGTTGGTAAAATGTTTACTTCTCCTGAATGATTTGACACATTCGACAGTCATTGCTCTTTCAATCCATTCTCAGATCCAATGCTTTCTTGACTTGGTTTTTATCATATTGATACTGGTATGCTGCTGTACTTTACTGTGCAAAGCACACCAAGCTGAACAGCCAGCTATTTGTTTTTCTTCAATTACCAGCAGCTACGAAAAACGAATACCAACCCCTGTAATGATCTTTCCTGAGTGTTTGGTTGTGTAAATTAGTCTCATGTGAATTGTAGACGAAATCTTTGTACTGCACAGATTCAGCGATACAAAAATGATGCCAAGGTATTTTTTGTAACTATCTGCACCTATGCTAATGTGGCTTAATGTTTTATAAAGTGTTGTATACTGCACTTGTTGTTGTCTTTGAAAGGGTGATGTAAGTCTTTGTCTTGAGCATGCTTATCCAAAGAAAACAGCAGTGGGATTGTAGCTATAGACCACGCCTTCCCTTTTCTGAGTACCGTGAATGTATCTGTCATACAGCTCACAATATCACTACACTTTGCATGAAGTGTCCCTAAAACTGTGTGTTTACACAGTGGTTACTTACTAAATACATGTGTGCTTACACATTGTTACAATGTTATTAGGCATAGTGACAAAATACTTGATGTGTCAATCTTTTTACACAGTATAACCCTATCCCATTTCTGATACAATTCTGTATGTCCATATATGGTGCAAACAGATTTACACATTAAGTGCATTGTAATTATGTATAATAACATTGTAATTATGTATAAGTACACATGTATTTGCTAAGCAACTACTTTGTAAATACACATTAATTAGAGACACTTCCTGTAAAATGTTTCCAATAACATCTCCCTTCCGAGAGCCATCAGCCCACGTGTTTTACAGCTCACTCATTCGGTGTAATGATATATCTTTTTGCTGCCTGGATATCTAGCTTTTGGTCTTGTATTTGTGTTTGTGTTTACAGTCTGTGGTTTAGCAGTGTGCTCAAACCCTTGATAAAGCCAATCCCACTGCTCTCGGCACTTTCCTAAGCATGCCCAGTCGACAGGATGCAAAACTCTCCATTGTGATAGAGAAGTGTTCAACTTTCTGCCTTGTCTTAATGTCTACCTCATCTGTTTTGAACACACATCTTTCTTCATCTGAACATTTTTGTACCAAAAGCATATGCTATTTAAAAACCTTTAAATTATTAGCTCCTGCTTCTAAATATGTTCAGTTTGGTAAAGAAACCTGTTGCATTTTTAAATGTTCTGTAGTGTTCTAAACCCACTTGTTTCTTCGCAAATAAATATCATTTCATGTCTTGCGCACGTATGCAGTTTGTGAACTCAAAAAAATCAATCATCTAAAGGAGGATTCTGACATTTGTGAGCAAAGTCATTGTGCTTTTGCAACTTGTTCCCTGGGGACTGGTTTCTGATTGTGAAACTTTTGAAAATGAAGCTGTTGCTTTCAGCACTCTCCAAATTGCTTTACATGACAGCACTCAGGAGACCCATGGGAGAGATCTGTGAGGTGATCATTTCACTTGCAGCACTCAGGAGACCCATGGGAGAGATCTGTGAGGTGATCATTTCACTTGCAGCACTCAGGAGACCCATGGGAGAGATCTGTGAGGTGATCATTTCACTTGCAGCACTCAAGAGACCCATGGGAGAGATCTGTGAGGTGATCATTTCACTTGCAGCACTCAGGAGACCCATGGGAGAGATCTGTGAGGTGATCATTTCACTTGCAGCACTCAGGAGACCCATGGGAGAGATCTGTGAGGTGATCATTTCAATTGCAGCACTCAGGAGACCCATGGGAGAGATCTGTGAGGTGATCATTTCACTTGCAGCACTCAGGAGACCCATGGGAGAGATCTGTGAGGTGATCATTTCACTTGCAGCACTCAGGAGACCCATGGGAGAGATCTGTGAGGTGATCATTTCAATTGCATTTACCAAAGAAGGAAACTAATTGCCACCTGACAGGGAGAGGGAGGAGAATTATTTATGTAATACAGAGCAATGTATTTTATTTAGAAATAACACTATACAGTGATTGATCTAAAATCAGATTTACAGATGCTCTCCTAAAATGTCATGCCTTAATTACCATTTTGCAGTTACATTCTGCTTACTACTTATAAAGGCCCTTCATGGTTTTGGGTCTTTATATTTATAGGAAATGTTGGTAACTTCTGCTCCTAGTCTCACCTTGAGATCAGCAAATTCTGAACTGGCAGTTCCTGGAAGTCGTTTAAAATTAGGAGGGGTGAGGGTAAACATACATGTTTGCGGTAGCTTGTTCTTGAGCTGGATTGGTTGGCCAGTGGATTCTTCTTTTATTTCAGAAGTTTTTATGGTCAAGTGGCTTGGGATGTTCTGCATGGAGAGCGCTATAGAAAAGCGAGCTGGATTGTGGAGTGAGGTGTGCAGGGGGAGGTTCGCCACAGTATTGAATTGTAAAAATGGTTTACCTTTGCTAGATCTGTGTCTAGAAGCTGCATTTTATTCCCCTGGCAATCCTTTTCAGGTATTTTTTTTTCAGCCTCTCTCCTTTTTAAAAGGATTCCACTTTCCTTTTGAGGTAGTGCTAAGGGCAGCTGCTGTGTGCACTTGTGTTTCTAATAGTCAAGGTCTTGGTGAAGAGAGATGTTGTCATGGATACGCGGTGTAGAACGTTACAGCATGCTTTTGCTCATTAACTAGTCTTTATGCTAAAAACCTTAGAAGGATACTTCACACTAAAGACCTTGCAGCTGCAGCTTAGAAAGCGATCAGTTTGTTAGAATCAAAAACAGTAGCGCGTTTATCGTCAGCTGTTCTTTAGTTATTAATTCTGCGACACAAGTCTGTTCGTATTCTGTGTAAATGAAGGCCCCCTGGCACGTATTATTTCATATATAAAAGCTGCATATCCCTGCTGCAGGGTTGAAGTTGCACAGTTGAAAAGAAAACCTTTGCAAGAGAAAATCAGTTTGGTGTGTACAGCCTTGCTGATGAGGAGTGATTATACTGGCTTCCAGAGCAACTGTGGAAATCAGCATGAGCGTGTTGAGCTGTGCACTGGCCTCTCTCTCAAGCTCCCTGAAACCCCCAGCTCAAAAGCCTGCTTCATTTCTCAGCATGAATACGAAGATATTAGTTTGAAATGCATTAGGCCCTGCGGGATGCAATAATTATTTTTAGAAGAACATGACGTGTTTTGGGATTTAGGGTTACCGTGACAACATATTAATTGACAGTAGAGCTAAGATTGTGTTCTACTGAATGCTTATGTTGTGCTGCCTAACCCTTTAGGAGGTTACTGGGGGCAGGGAGGAATAATAAATCACCCAGCAATTCATTTTACATTTGAAATCAAGCACAGTCAAACTGTGACAGAATGTATTCACTTTTCAGGAGGGAAAATGAACACTGTTCTACCACTGTTGTTGTCATTTACTTTTTTTTTTTTTATATATAATGAACTCAAAATGATATATATTATGATATATATTTTTTTTTTTTACTGCACAACCAATTAAATATTGCAATAGAAAACCCCAACAAATTAAAATTAAAAAAGAATGCTGATAGTTCAACCAATGAAGGCCTAAGATAATGCAGCACACCACCCACAAAATGCTAAGACCTTTAAAAGGGCAGAACCTTTAAATGTCATCGTTTCCTTCCCTGAATTCATTTCAGCTCAATTTTTTAATGAGCCCTCTCTTCCTGTCACATCACCTGGCTATTATTTCTCGTCCTCTTGCGTCATCACCGATATCATTGTCGGAAGGGTGGTGTGTCAGTGGTTCTCTGAGAACTAGCTATGTACCTACAGGTATTGGTTTGATAGAGGTATAGGGCCTATTTTCCAAACTTCATTAGAACTGTACTGTACGAAAAATGTTCATTTCACTTATTTTGTCTCCCCTAAATTCTCTTAGTAGGTATTTAAAAACGTAGCTTGTTTTCCTGTCACCGGGGAAGTGTAATGCAAAAGCTTAAGAAATGGGGCCCATTTTACAGACAGAAGCATCTATGACAAGCATTAACAAGCCTTAACCAGGCCTTGTAGTCAGTGTATACAGTAGTCACTAATTTGTTGAGTCATATAATTACTAAATATTGAGTAGTTCTTTATAAAAAAACGAGTTGTTAGCTATCAAGGCCTATCTTTTGGCAGCTCTTGAGAAATACTTACCTAATCAATGGATGGGCTTCCAAAGCCTTCAGAAATATGCTTATTACAGTGATTTCCAGGGGTGGCCCAGTAGAATCTTTACATGTATCATTATGCACTCGTTTAATAACTTGGACTGGGAAAAGCAGGCAGCACAGCATTAAACTGCACATCCACAAAGCTTAATATTGTTTAAAACAACCAATGTCTTTACATTGTTCAACAGTTCAAGCTGAGCTAAGAAGTGGTGCTGATGAAATGTACCTTTCACAGTGCAGAGTAGCCTAAAAGGTCATAATGGCACTTGAGGAAAATGTGAGCTGCTTTCACGGTTTTACAAAAAGCACATTTCAGCGTTTTTGTAAACCTAACCAAAAGGCATTATATCTTTGTCCCAGAGGCTGGATGAAAGACACTGTCGTTATACCCTTAGTAACTTGAACAGACTGTTTACATTGGCAGCTTCCAAACAATTCAGAATAGCAGTTTGTTTAGACAGCTTAAAAAGATCCACTGAGAATCCTGTGAGACCAGCCCAATACAGTGCCTGGCTTCGCAGATGGGCAGGGTTTCATCGGATACAGTCCAATGGCAGCGCCTGGCTTCACGGGTGGACGGGGTTTCATCAGATACAGTCCAATGGCAGTGTCTAGCTTCATGGGTGGGCTGGGTTTCATCTGTCACAGTCCAACTGCAACGCCTGCAGAATCCTGGTTTTGGTGGAATACAGTCTAGAGAACAATTTTTCTTATTTTGAAAAAATAACCCCCCCCCCCCAAAAAAAAGGGGGAGGAAACAAAGTACAATTTTCATTGTTCTTCATTTAAGAAGACATTATGGTTTACCTAAGCATTACTATTCACTGAGAAGAGAGACACACTTTTTTCCCCCAATTGTAACACTCCTATGATCATCAGTTTATTAAAAGTCACTAGGATATCCTTCTTCATAATCAACTGGCTTTTATTTTGCATAATGACCGCTATGATTAACAAGGCACTTCAACATTGGATATGTGCATGACTTTCAAGCTTTGTTTTGTATTATCAATAAATTAGTTAGGGTTATTGCACTCAATAATGTTGCTTGAATCTTCACCATCCTTCCAGGCAGAGAGGGAGAGGGTTCGTAAGTAAATGAGGCATTCAATATGCACTGAGACCAGAGTCAGGCTCTTAGTATGCGAAAACACAGTTTCACAAGAGGAGGATAATAAAGTCATGGGGAGAAAAGCTGCATCTGCATTCGTTTAAGAAATTACTACCCAGAAAAACAGGCTGCCATGTGCAAAATGGAAAACATCTTCTGAAGCAATTATTAAAACCTCAAATAATGAACACAACATTTTTAAAATGAATCAAACCTTGCCACGAACCTCAACTCTTCCAGATGCATTCCAAAGCTGCTGTGTGTGTTTGGTTGAGGTTATTAATCCTGCAGTAAACTCAGCACATGCTTTGTACAGCGTTGGAACATGAGAACCTGCAGTTGTGTTGTGTTGCAAAGCGTCATGTTTCAAGCAGACAGAGGTTTGTCATTGCAGATTAGCAATGCATGTCAGTGGATTGAAAACACAAGTCACCATGCTTACATCAACAGCTTGTAGAAAAGAACAGCATCTTATGACACATCCTAGTGCAATGCTTCACCGCTCGTCCCTCACACAACTGCCGCTGAAGCAGAATGTAAACGGCAGTCATGTCATGATTCAATATGTGTTTGTAATGCCTCTCACTGAATGTAAAGAGTCCTAGAAAACACAGGAAAAAAACAGAAACACTAAAGACACACAGCACACAAACTGTTAATGTTTTAATGAAATATACAGAATTTCTTAGAGACTCTTAAAACCAACCCACTCATTAAAAGATCATATACACATCCCGCTCTACTCTTTGTAAAAGCCATATTTAGGTTATAATGACAACAAATGTTTTAAACCATTAGAAAAAGTGCCACATTAAACTCTAATTGAAATCCAATATGGTTTAGTTTAAAAGTTCTAGTTTAATGTTTGGCCCGAAGGATACTGCGGAGTGAGCCAAGGCCACATTTCAGCTCAAAATAGGTCAATTCAACTCAAACTTATTTTAAAGCTGCGTATACATTCTGTAAAAAACACACTGTAGCCAGCAGGAAAATAACAGACTGCATTCTGTTGAACATAGCAATACATCTTCTTTAAAATGAAACTGGGGCAGTCTTCTGTGAATTTGTAAAAGACAATCACACTTTATTTTAGCGGCCCCCTTTCATGGCTGGTTTCACAGACCCCGATTTGCACTAATCTTGGACTGCCTAATGTTATCTTAGGTAAGGTAATCCAAGACTAGTGTGAGTCAGGCTCTGTGAAACCAGCTGCTCAAGTTTGAGGTTATTTCGTGGTGTAGTAACAGGTGCACTATGAATATTAGTAGTACAGAGTTTACGATGGCATATTTTGGAATACATTCATTAATAAAAACAGAAACAAACCAACTAAGCTACTTCACGACCTGCACCAATCCCCTGTTTTATGTCAATATTTAACCAGACATGCCGTATGAGCCTATGACCCCAGCACATCCCACTGAGAGCAGAAATGCAGAGGAAGCTCCCAACTAAGCATTAACGTTGGACGCAGAAGTCATTACCTGCTATATAACAGATTGGAGGGACAGTTACTGCATATAAGGATATTAATGCTTTTAGAAAACTGAACACATGTCTTTTCTGTGCATGAGGACACTTGTAACCATTGCTGCCCAGTGTCCAATATATTTGGCATTGAGAAAATAGGCATTCACAACACAGGTGTGGGAACATACCCAGGGCAGTAAAGGGTTAACATTGTTTTCAGGTTTTGGACGTGTATTTAAAGCGAGTTACAGGTTTTAGAGGGCATCTAGCTGTGGGATGGAGACCGCTCTACTCAGAACCCGATTGGCACTAGGAGTTTTATAACTGGGAGGTTTGATCGAATGCTGTCATAGAACATGTGGATCATAAAACTGTGCGCCATTTTTTTACCCACATATTCCTCATTCCGAGTTTCAATCCATGCAGCCTGTCCCAGGCCATGCTGGACTGTCAGTAAAGGAGATTATTCCAAGGCACAGCAACAGCGTACAGGAAACATTATTACACAACACCTTTTCTTTTTTCGTATACATTCGAATGAGAAGGAAGACCTCCACTCTTGTACTATAAAGAGATCACAAAATGCTACAGGAAAAAGTGGCAGCATTCAGTATACATGACAGATGAGAGGAAAAAGATAGGTACACTATGGAGTTTTAAACAAGGACAGCAACATACTCTGTGCCTGTTTCGACAGCAAAGTACAGGCAATTATACACCTTGACATTGAAAAGCATGTAAACCTAGTATATGTAAAAGCCTATGTACAGGGACACCTCCATAGATAGATATCTACAGCACTCCCTCTTTCTAGTCCTGTCTAGAGCAATCACTGTTTCAAGCCTTGCCATAAAACCGAACCAAAGAACCCCATGCTTTACACTCATATAACATGCATTTAGGGTTACACTTTATCTGCATCGAGGTTGCATGTTAGTAAGCGCTTAAAAGGTATCACTGTATATAAGCTGCATTATATTATGAAAAAAAAATCACCTTGAAGCAAGACAGACAGTAATCAAGATAGACAGTAATCAAAGGTCCCATTTTTAGCTCTGCATGTATTACACTGTTCTCTAGTTTATCTGTCAAGTTTTTTACAAAGGAGCTAATCTCTAACTGAATCAAGTTTAGCCCTGTAATCTTAATTAGTTTCTTTAGAGGTGAGAGATAGGAATTCTCCACCACTGCCTGCACAAAACGGTAGTGAATATTTAACTGCTGTCCTCTATCAAATCTGCATGGAGTTTTTTTTTTTTTTTTCTCACTTCAGCCTGAAGGCCGGAACACTATGAATAAAAGGATCAAAATGATTTCCACGTGCAATGGGCTGTCCGTTTTAGAAGACGGTGTCCGGAGAAGGCAGATGGTGGTCAGTTCTGGTTGGAGGAGCAGTGGATCTTGAGTGGCCTTCCCAATCGAGCAATGCCAAGGCCCGACACGCCCGACTGGTGTCCTCTATTACAAACAGTGTTTGCCAAGCCTGTCCAATTGACTGAGGCTCGCCTGTGACAAAACACACATCAGCCTGTCTACAAAAAACGATTTGGTAAGCTGTAAATAATACAGATCAATGCCAAGCCATAACAGAAAATATCACTTCAAATGCAATGCCAGTCTGGTCTGACTGTAAATGAACCAGAAATACCCAACGGGAAATTACAGAATAGCTAAGTAGCATTGCTTTGGTCCTACAGAACAGCTGCTGTAAGCAGCATATTAGTTATTCTCCAAAACTGATAATTAACACCTGCATCCTTTTGTCTGTGACCTTTACACATTGAAGCACATCACAAGCGGTGTGCTGGACATACGGGAGAGAGGGACTGTGTCATGCAAGCTGCTTCTGCTTCTGTTGCAACACTGGTGACAATAGCAAGGACGTAGAGGCTGAAACCAGGTGAAGGCTTTCCTCTAAGCTGTGGGTAAATGCAGCACAATTCTTCTTTAGCGATATGAACTCTGGATCCTTGTGGAGATCCCTTTTAATGGTACCCAATATCGCTGTCGACCAGGGGTCCGCTGGAGAAGTACTTCCGGTTCTCAAGTTCCGATTCAAAGGCCTCTGGACGGGTCTCCTCTTCGTTGCTGGGCGTCTCGATCCTGTTCTCCATGGTGCCGTAGCTCTGGTGTGCCGGCGATGGCATGGGTGTGAGTCCCAGCTCAGGCTCCTGAAGCACTGAAGCTACAAAAACCTTTACAGGGAGGAGAAACACATGCGCAGATTAAACTTATTGATGTAGGAATGCCTTACAGTGGAAAAGGGTTGCGTGGTCATCTAGGAAACACTGAACTTCCGAAATGGACACCAGGAATGATGAAATGAATCACTCTGACATATTACTTCAAAAGTGGTGATAGTAGTGGGATTCTACCAACCCAGTCCATTTAGAAAAACTAAAACAAGATTTTCACAACAACTTCATTTTAAACTACTGTTCCTGTTCACAAGACAAAAGGTTCAATGAAGACAATGTCCTAAAAATACGTTTCTTTCAAAACAGCAGTTCAAGTTTGTTCAAATTCAAACAGAGGAAAGAGAAGTGAAATTAAAAGAAAGGAATTCAGAAGCCAGTTTCGGTTCACGTACGTTTGAGTTTGGGGTTGAGGACACGCTGCTTCTTTCGTTGTCGTTGAAAACCCCTTCGGTCTGCTGATCTGACATCTGAAACAAACACAAATAGCAATTCAGTCCAGGAGGGAACGCTACAGAATTGAGTTAATAAGCTGCCAAAACAGATGGCTCTGGAAAGACATCAGCCGTATATTTCTATATGACGTATAAATTAGACTTCTGTTAAAACGTCCTCCTTTAGAGAATGCTGAATTGGTTTGTTAGGACTGGCAGGTCTCTCTACATGTTATCTTTCTTGCCATACCTCCCTTACCTGGTAGCTTGTGGGTTTCTTTGGATGGAGTCTCTTCAAACAGAACCCAAAGAGAGAGACGGCGATACAAAACAGCAGAGCCACAAAGGTGAACAGTGTGATGGGACGAACTGGTCCTGCAAAGAAAGGAACAGGGCAATGGTTTTTACATTACAATAAAACATGAGAGATTTGAACCACGACAGTTATACTTACTACGATTGGAACATACATGCTTCTTAACAAAAAGTGGAGTGCTTTCCACCTACTTTAATCTAAATTGGACAATATTCCCAATAGATGGAACAACTCTGGAGGGTAAACCTGAAGATACAGGCTTCAGAGGCCAGAACCTCAGCAAAACTAGGCTCCCATGACCCATGCACAATTGTCTTCTTCCACTCCACACCTTTAAGAGGGACACCCATCCCTAGTGGGAGAGAAGTGTCACTTGTGGAGGTGAATAGCAGTGCTATAGAATCTCATGAACTAGCTAGTGGCGTGAAAACACCTGCGCTCTGCATGTGCCCATGCACTTGACAGTGCAAATCAATATGAAGCCAAACCTACCTAATCTGAGCACCGAGAAGAACAGCAGCCAGAACATGCAGAGGATTGGAGCTATGATGACCTGGCTGATGGCTGCAGAGTGAATGCGCTGGTTTAGCTTTGTTGGGATGTAAGCATAGTAGATGTTGTAGCGATCCACCAGGTGCTTCAGGATCATGTAGAGGAGTCCTAGGGGGAAACATGAATTTTGTTAAAGAGAAAGGAGACAGAAATGATACATCTTATTTTTTGACAGGTATTGCTGTTTAGGTTTTTCTCTTCTTCTGGATTTACAAAGACGAGGGGGTGCCGAGTAACAGGAAGTTACCACCTCTGCAACGTTGGTAAGCTGGTACAGGAGCAACAATCCTCATTTGTTTTGTGAAAATATCACCTGCAGCTGCATAAAGTTAACTTTGAAATGTGCAGAGTACCAAAGCTGATGCAGCCTTGTCATTGTCTTCCCTTATCAGTAACCACACACAGAAACATTACCTGCCAAGTTCTTTTTTTTTTTTTACTCTGGTAATAAAAACTGACAGAAGGGAAGCGGTGTAAGGTTCCCCTGGATGTCTAGTGGCTCGCCACACTTCCAATCAGCCAGCAGCAGATTTACACAAAACCCCAAGACTTCTCCAGAGTAATCAATGTCTGCAGGGCTATCCGAGAAGCCATCAAGCAGGAAGATCAAGTGATTGGAAATGTCAGGGTGGGGAAGGAGCAGCCCGGCCTGGGCGCCTGTCTGCACATTGCTGTGCAATTAAGGTGATTCATAGTAACCTTCTCCACGACTCTCCATGACATTAATACCAAGGTTGTTCTGACAGGATGACAAGACGCTGACTGAAATTACCATGGGACTGTCTGAATCTTTTCCTCTGTCTGTGTCAGCGCGTTCTGCCAGGTGCAAGAGAATCAGGGGAATGGGGAGAGCATGTCAAAAGGACGATTTCTGGAGTCTTCATAGACAGTTTATAGATGTGAGGTAAACAAGCCAGACCAGGCAGCAGCAATAGCCCTGTTACGTTGTCTTGCTCTTATGTAAGGGACACTGATGAGCGCCTCATGCTGTTGAAAGTTGTGTCAATCAGCAAAACAAAACAACAGCAAATAGCATTTAGGAATAAACACGGCTGGCAATGCATTAAGACAGCACACTGGCCGTTTTTATTTATTCATAGAAATTAGACAGAAAAAAAGATGTCACTATTATTTGTTAAGTCAAGCCTGGACCAACTGAAAGCACGTTGTTTTTTTTCTGACTTTTCTGGAGAACAGTCTTTAACACTGCGTCATGGTTTTGGTAGTGCAGCGCGTCGGGAAAATGAGCAACAGTAACAGGCTAGATGAACAGCTCCTCTATTTAAAGATGGGCTTGCATAATGTTTTGAAGCAGTGTTGGTTGGATTAGTGTGCAGTGCAACATCAACACAAACCTCAAATACTGAGAATTCAAACACTGGCACATGGAAAACAACCCTTACAGTTCCCAGAGGAAAGAATACAAAACAGAATTAACAGAGAAGCTTTCTACACCTTTGTAAACAATGAGCCATTCCTCTGCTTTTAGAGCTGTGATAACCATGCATGCTGTAACGTTCTAAACCCTTTGAAAATGTTCTTGTATTCAACCATGTTGAGACAGATACGCCTGAGAAAACAGCACCAGCTGGGTAGAAGAAGCAGCTTTCTTAGCTAAGGGAGCCCAACTACTCGTGATAAAGAACATGCCCTTGTTTCTGACTTCTTATCTAGGGAAGCCCAGCTTCTTGTGATAAAGAACATGCCCTTGTTTCTGATCTACCAGTTATGAAACAAGAAGAGTAAAGCCTCACCAAAAGGAACGATGATGGGGCAGGTGATGCTGTAGGTCATGCTTACTGCGAAAATGCACATCGTCCAGGCGTACTCCAAGCCAAACTGAAACTCATAGGCTTGGTTCTGAGAGAAGAAGCAGTGTTAGGGTTAGAGACTGTTTATACTGTAGATCACCACCAAGAACAAAAGACGAAAGAAAAATCAAAGTGAACGCGATTTCTTGGTGAAGTAATGTTAACCCTTTCATATACGGCAACCTCATACGGGGATTAATAAAAAAGACAAACACCCAACATCTCTCTTCTAGTCTTTATATGGAAGACGCAAATGCATGATGACCTCAATTTATTATCTGTCCAAAACTATTTTCAATATTTCAAGACTGGCAATAACAACATGGGTTAGGTTGTAGTTTATTTGGAGCTTACTTTGTACATTCATTTTAGACAGCCTTGGGCTACATTTCCTAAACCGATGGAACCTCCATGATGTTCATTTTCAAAGAGCAGGACCTACCCTTTTCACATGAATGCGCTCAGCTTCAGACTTGGCGAAACACAGCCGAGTAGCGTACACAACAAGCCCCGGGATTCTCAGCAGCTCCATGGCTGTGCCAATCAGACTCGATGTGATCACATAGTTCACAAAGAAAGCACCGTTATCAGGCAGGAACACACACCTGCAGGGCGGGATTCACAAAACAGTTCAAAAGCTTAGAATGCATGAAACTCACTGTCTACATTTCACCTTGCAATAGCTGTGGAAGATCGTGATCAGATAATCGCATACTGCACAGCGAAGCAGGTGTTTAAAACGAGAAAAGAAATACTTACTGAAATTTTATGTCAGCTTCATCTAGAAAGTGAATGTCAAAGAGCCATCGAAAAAACAAATCCAAACTACAAAAAGACAAGCAAAAAAATGTCATGGAAACTGAGACCTTCTTGACATTAGTCTCAGATATAGTGTCACCCCAATAACTAATCAGCAAGACTGCCTCTAAAGGACCCACGCTCCAGTGATCTGAATACATGTGCACAGTGTAAATGTGTAACCATGAAATAGGAAAAGCAAATCACTATAACGATATTACACATACAAGATTGGAACTCGCAACTGCGTTCACTATAACCGGTTGGCATAGCAAATCATTACTGAGTGGATTTCTGTTATGATATTCTAGAGACAAGATGTGACTGCTAGGTACAAAGACTATATAAATTACTTTACCTGGAGAGACCAAGCGAAGGCAAGATGATCACCATAAATACCAAGAAGAAATAGCACTTATGCATTGTTAGCTGATTCTCGCTTGACCTATAAAAAACAAAATAGTGTTACTGGCATTGTGTTTACAGACATCATTAGTAAGCAAGAACACATTCAGTAAATGAGGCAGCTTATGTACTCTGCAGCTGAATAGGATTCACTATACAATCATGGAACCACAGAATGTGTTTTACTGCTTGTGTTTGACAAACAATCTCTCAGCTTGCAGCAACACATTGCAATGCTGGCTGGCTTGAAACACTGAACAGTGAAAATCCTATAGTGATAATCCCAGCTCCTTATGACTCAATTAGAAACACCTTGTTATGGCACAGCTCCTGACCCAACACTGGGTTTAAAAAGTTATGAATGTCTTCCCTCTGCAAAGGGCTAGCCGTACAAAGCAGACTAAATGACACTGTTTCTTCTGTCCTGGGGATATAAAGCCCTGAAGCTCTAATTTCACTTCAGTCTTGAATGGAAAGCATACTGATCGCTATGACAACATGACTCGAGTGGCAATTCACTGCAGGAATCTAGTTTGCCGCTGAACATTTGCACTGTAAGTAGAACAGACAGGAATAAGGATTCATTACTGTGTGAAGGGCTGCATTTCTGTAAGTACCAGGCATCAAGCTTTTTGATCTAAAGCACTGTTTTTATAAAGGCTGTGATGATCAGTTCCTTTCTTTGTACACTACAGATGTCATGGTATCTTGCCCCAACAGCAAGAGGGCTCTATTCACAAAGCTTTATTACATTAATTTTTATTGATTAGTTGTTACAACTGTCTAGATGGATTCCATAAATACGAGTCAAAAATAGTATTAAAAATGACACTAAAACTCATATGAAGTGATGTCAGGTTTTCTGAGCGAGCTCTTAAGCTCAGGGTGTTGTCAAGACGACGCAGGTGGTAGAGCTCCATGCCTGGACAAGCCTGAGAATTGTACAATGCAAGGGAAGTGAAATGGGCTCCCCTGGGTTCTGTTACCTGGTCCAGTGAGATTCGAAGAAGGCAGAGTAGTAAACGATGAACGGGAGGAAGACCGAGAACGCCCACAGCAGCAGTGTTGGAAAGAACTGGGTCACAAGTGGGTTCTGTGAACAGGGGAAAGCACTTCGAAAGTGAGAGGACACCACGGATCAATGAGGCGAGGCACAAAAACAGGTTGGGTTTGAGTTTTACACAAGTCCTCACTTCAATAAATAGAAGGTCTGCCTCTATCATCAATGTTTAACATTTACTGCTAGTGCCATCTGTTGGTCACTCGAAATACTGAATTATTGACTGATGAAGTTAAAACTGAGCAAAGGTTTTTCTCGGTTACTAATTTAAACAGAACCCCCCCCCCCCCCCAGATTCAATTTACCAGCTGGATTGTTGAGTGGATTGCTCGGGAGAACTACACTTAATTGCACCTGTGGAAGGTGAGATTGGAGTCCAGAGACGATTGTCAGGTGATGATGACGACGGTGTTGTTTTCTACTTTCTTTACCGGTAATGAGAACGAAGCAAACAGAAGACCCACCCTGAGGCTCTCGACGGGCCGGGTCACGTTGAACTTGTCCATGGTGTTGACGATGATGGCCGGAGTGGTGAGGAAGAAGAGCAGGATGAAGAGGCAGACGTTGAGGAGGACACAGCGCACCCACCACCTGGAGCCTTGCACGGACAGATTCTCCCTACGAGAAGCAAGCGTAGGGCCCAGTCACTAAACTGCAAATGAACTGGCATTTTTAAAAAGCCCAGTTTGATGTTTAACCCTTTCAGTCCCACCTTATCATAGCGCCATTTAGAATTCTTAAAGCGCTGACGGGACCTGAAAGTCCCATTTTCCAGAATATAAAAACAAAATTAGTGTCCTGTTCTTACGTATACCTGATAGAGGAGGTCTTTTTTTAATTATATACCGGTAACTTATTTTGGCATTCTAAACAGGGCCTGTAGTTTGTTTGATTGGCGCAATTATTTTGGATAAAAAAGGAAATGCATTATATCACACAAAATAACGAAACACTCATATAGCTGTGTGTGGTTTTGATAATGCATGCAGGTTACAATAGCGATGATATAACCCAATGTAATCCCAGTGCTAGTGCTACAGCTCTTATGTACACTGGATATAAACCCTACCCCGTTAAAGAACAGGAGCTGCTTGAATGATTCCACTGAACATGTTCAATGTTTTAATAAAAGGCTGTTTCCCGTTTTCTTGAATTACCGCCCCCCCCCCTTGGACTTGAAACCACTGTCTGCTTACCAAATGATGTCAGTGGGTGCTGGAGCATACTGTACCCCCCACTGGTGGGACTTGACAACGGTGGTTATGCTGGACTGCTGCAACTTCCTGCGACACGGAGTCCGGCCGTAATCCTTTACAATGCTGAAATCAGAGACAGGGAGAGACTGCAGCACTCAGACATTCACAAAGAGACTCATTAACAGCTTGCATGCACACATAGCGCAAGCACTCAGACTGGCCTCAGCTCCTGTCTGTCCGAGCAAGCGAGATCAAAGGCATGAGGATTAACTACAGCCTGCTTACTTGCAGCTCTTAAGGCAGAATGTCAAAATCTGGATACCAACCGTGCTAATACACGACTATTAGCATGTACACATGATTTTTAACTATTCATATTTCTGTGCCCCTTTAAAGTGAGCTGCACATGGATGCCTAATATGTATATTATGGATGCAGGGTGAGTATTTGTGTAGCTGTACCAGACCATGATACCAGGACCATGATAAGTCTGACAAAAGATGGAAAAAAAACCCAAGTAGGCTTTTGAGAATTGTTAAACTGCATTATTTAATTTCCCATGCACACTGCAAACCTAATAAGGATGCAGCCACTTAAAATTCCACTCTCTCCATCTAAGAGTGAGCTCACTGGAACAAAAGGTTTGTAATAACCCCCAAGTGGATGCATAAGCCTGTTCTGAGTTTAGGAGCCGTTACAAGACAAACAGGACCAGCTACCTGTCAGACCTGACTCCCTCAAGCACGCTCACCCGTGGAAATGTTCTTCATGAGTATGCTGCTTGCCCAGCCTCTCCCAGGTTTGTGCAGTGCTATGTATTTTCCATACCTGCCTGTGCTTTAACCATGCTCTTTTACACACTGTGCTTTTGTATACCGTAGGAACATTTAATAAACGTTTCCAATTGTAAAAGCACAGCAACAGCACAGTGAAAGCATGATGAAGCACAGGTAAGCATTGTAAAGAACAGCGAGGGGATGGGGGAGCTATGCCCCCTGCCAATGCAAACACTCACACTGCAGTCATCCTCTCGTCCTGAAAGGTGATGAAGGCCATGTCCAGTCTTTTAAGGGCAATGCGGTTCTTCTCAGCATTGAACTCATCAGTAAGCTTTTCTTCCAGCTCGCTGTAATACTGCTCTGCATCCACCTGAGGAACAGGTACACGGAACACATGGATTCTTCACTGCAGTACATCTTATCATTTATCAGTATTCACTTACAGTGGGATTCAGTTGTATTTTTTGTACTTGGCACACAGTGCAGCCAAGTGGTGAAATGTCAAACTGTGACAACGATGCAAACATCCTGCCCATCCCTTGGAGAAACACAGCTTCATGGCTACACAAGGAGGGACGCAAACTGCTGCACTGCAGCTGCAGTTCAGGGCTGTAAACACGAGCAGATCCCCAGATACCTGTTCAAACCCACAGGCGTCACAGCAGAAGATCTGAGCGCAGGGGTGGCTTTTGATCATAACCTTCCCTTCTTTCTGAGCCTTCCCTGTGAAGTACAGCCGTCCCTTCATCGCCTTGCGCCTGAAACACACAACCCCCGCAAAACCTTTAGCAAGGAGAGCAGCAAAACAGGAGACTTGGGACAATATTTCAAACTTTATTTGAAAGCCTTTCATTTACCTTTCAGCATCAAGCTTCATCAGCTTCCGAACATCATAACAGAACTGCACATCGTTCACTGTGCAGCTTGGGTAAGCTTCGCTGAAAACGAACAACGACAATGAAGGATTTTACTGCAAAGTAACAACGGCTTCCACCGGACAAGGCATTGCCCTTAATGTCCGCCTGCTTTTATGAAAATGTGTCTTTATGACAGGTGGTTATTATAAACCATGTGTAATTTAGAAATAAATGAAAAACAGAGGAGAGCTAAAAGAATCTCAATGCCAGAGCTACACTGAGATATCCATTTTATACTCTGTGTTGAGAGCGATCTTGAACTCTGTGTTGACAGCGATGTTAAACTCTGTGTTGAGTTCCATGTTAAACTCTGTGTTGAGATCTCATTTTAAACTCTGTGTTGAGTTCCATGTTAAACTCTGTGCTGAGATCTCATGTTAAACTCTGTGCTGAGATCCATGTTAAACTCTGTGCTGAGATCCATGTTAAACTCTGTGCTGAGATCCATGTTAAACTCTGTGCTGAGATCCACGTTAAACTCTGTGTTGAGTTCCATGTTAAACTCTGTGCTGAGATCTCATGTTAAACTCTGTGTTGAGTTCCATGTTAAACTCTGTGCTGAGATCTCATGTTAAACTCTGTGCTGAGAACTCATGTTAAACTCTGTGCTGAATTCCATGTTAAACTCTGTGCTGAGATCTCATGTTAAACTCTGTGCTGAGATCCTGTTTAAACTCTGCAGCAGAGGTTTCCACGCCTCACTGCAGCAGCTTTCCTAAAGCCTGCAAGGCTTGTGGAGGGTGGTCACGGTTTTACTTCTGTCAAGAAGCCAAATGTCGCTTTTCTCATTTAAGGAAACAGCTTCTGAATGTTTTAATTCAGTTTAGTTTGAAGACGTTTGACAGGCAGTAAACACCACTACAGATACAGTGGCTTGCGAAAGTATTGACCCCCCTTGGCATTTTTCCTATTTTGCTGCCTTACAACCTGGAATTAAAATGGATTTTTATTTGGATTTCATGTAATGGACATACACAAAATAGTCCAAATTGGTGAAGTGAAATGAAAAAAATAACTTGTTTAAAAAAATTCAAAAAAATGGGAAAAGTGGTGCGTGCATATGTATTCACCCCCTTTGCTATTAAGCCTCTAAATAAGATCTGGTGCAACCAATTACCTTCAGAAGTCACATAATTAGTTAAATAAAGTCCACCTGTGTGCAATCTAAGTGTCACATGATCTGTCACATGATCTCAGTATATATACACCTGTTCTGAAAGGCCCCAGAGTCTGCAACACCACTAAGCAAGGGGCACCACCAAGCAAGTGGCACCATGAAGACCAAGGAGCTCTCCAAACAGGTCAGGGACAAAGTTGTGGAGAGGTACAGATCAGGGTTGGGTTATAAAAAAATATCCGAAACTTTGAACATCCCACGGAGCACCATTACAGCCATTATTAAAAAATGGAAAGAATATGGCACCACAACAAACCTGGCAAGAGAGGGCCGCCAACCAAAACTCACAGACCAGGCAAGGAGGGCATTAATCAGAGAGGCAACAAAGAGACCAAAGATAACCCTGAAGGAGCTGCAAAGCTCCACAGAGGAGATTGGAGTATCTGTCCATAGGAACACTTTAAGCCGTACACTCCACAGAGCTGGGCTTTACGGAAGAGTGGCCAGAAAAAAGCCATTGCTTAAAGAAAAAAATAAGCAAAACATGTTTGATGTTTGCCAAATTCATTGGGAGGGACTGGGAAACTGGTCAGAATTGAAGAAATGATGGATGGCGCTAAATACAGGGAGATTCTTAAGGGAAACCTGTTTCAGTCTTCCAGAGATTTGAGACTGGGACGGAGGTTCACCTTCCAGCAGGACAATGATCCTAAGCATACTGCTAAAGCAACACTCGAGTGGTTTAAGGGGAAACACTTAAATGTCTTGGAATGGCCTAGTCAAAGCCCAGACCTCAATCCAATTGAGAATCTGTGGTATGACTTAAAGACTGCTGTACACCAGCAGAACCCATCCAACTTGAAGGAGCTGGAGCAGGTTTGCCTTGAAGAATGGGCAAAAATCCCAGTGGCTAGATGTGCCAAGCTTATAGATACATACCCCAAGAGACTTGCAGCTGTAATTGCTGCAAAAGGTGGCTCTACAAAGTATTGACTTTGGGGGGGGGGGGGGGGGATACTTATGCACGCTCAAGTTTTCTGTTTTTTTTGTCTTATTTCTTGTTTGTTTCACAATAAAAAATATTTTGCATCTTCAAAGTGGTAGGCATGTTGTGTAAATCAAATGATATAAACCCCCAAAAAAATCAATTTTAATTCCAGGTTGTAAGGCTACAAAATAGTAAAAATGCCAAGGGGGGTCAATACTTTCGCAAGCCACTGTAAATGAACCATATTTTCAAAGTCTTTACTCCAGTCTTTAAATTAACTCCCATTTTTTTGAAAGATGGTAAAACGCCTGTTAGTTTTACAAAACTAAAACTGAACTACTAAGTTACGCATTTCAAGCTCTCTTCAGCACTCGCAGTGTGCTTGGGGTTTCATTTTGTAACATTTATGTGTTTTTTTCTCCTTTCAAAAAAATATATAGGAGTTAATTTAAGAATGGAGGAAACGCTTTGAAAATAAGGCCCTATGTCTCTGTTGTTTTATGTAGCACCTTTCATTACAGAGCAAGTGAAAGCGTTTCACATGTTGGTTAAAACAGAAAGCATGCAGCATCAAGAAGCAGTAAAAATGATAATATAACAATAACATCAATAAAAAATAAAAATAAAATAGAACAAAAGAAGAACTATGAAAGGCTAAAACTATAAAAGTAACCCTTTTAGAGTTGACCGACGCAGCATATCTAACAGAAGAGAGCAGCGAGAGCCACACTGTGGGGCACTGTAGCAAAGCACACTGCACTCACTGGAAGTGCTTCACGATGAGCCCCGTGTCGGAGATCTCCTTGGGAATTGACGTGATCATCAGCGTTCTCGCCACCTTCTCATCCTCTTTGTACTCCAGCTGCACTGAGTGGTGCGCCATGCAGAGCACGGTGATAATAAAATACAGCAGCGCAAAAACACTGTGCAGCCACAGGAAGCGATCCCTGTGAGAGAGAAGGACCAGGAGAGGCACTGATGAGGAGTGTGCAGAACCACTTAATATTTCATGCTCGATTCAATCACATTGCTATTCAGAACTTCTGCACATAGTACTTCTTACACTAGGGTTCTATCAAGATTTGTCATTTATATCCCTACCTGCAGAGAATGAGTCAGTAATCCCCAATACAGAAGCAATAGACCACTTTGTGCTTTAATTCGGCATCTTAAACAACTTCTAAAAAGCCTCATGCATTTGATCTTTTGTGGCTCTGTGTTTTCTCTTACTATTTTAAATGACTTGCAAGTGTGGTCTATTAAAGCCTTCAATTCAATTAGACAAATCACTAATTTGCCTATTTTGACAATCTTCTACAAATTTTACAGTGGTTTGACTTCATGTGCACAACAAATCAAAACAGAAGCAATGGGGTGATCTAATACATTTGCACGCTATTTTATATGTAGCTATTGTAACATGAGTGGGTGCAACAACAATGCAATAATAAAATAACTTATTTTTATAGGGTCAACACTGCCACCCCTGTTCTTTAACGATGAGCTCACTGGCTTGCAATACAGGCTGTGATGTATTCAAGTTTCACCATTGAAACCCTGGTTTCCAGTTTTACAAGCCAAGCTCAAATAGGAGCACCGATTTTACAGAACCCTCAGGAAATAGTTTCCATAGCAATGCACTTCTCCAGCTAATAGAACTATTCAATTTAAAACAGAGAGAGGTCTCCCCCTTGGCATAAAGATCACTTTTCCCATCAAACACTGAATGTATTTATTTATTGAACGCTGAAAGAGGTTTGGACATACTGTGCAGGAACATTAGCTATAGTCGTCCTTCCAAAATGCTGAGGGCTGTCTCCTGCAATGAAACAAACAAACAAACAAAGCCCACGGTTACTGTTTAACAATACAACCGTCTGTCTTCATAGACTGTATCTGAAACTGACTGGGTGATGAAAGACGAGAGGCTGTCTGTGCTTTGCTTGAGACTGGCCTACCGTGGTTTTTTTCCACCATCAGCACAGCAAGACACATGGAAGTGAACAATACACACCTGTGTGACTCAGTTATTCGAGGCTTCCTAGTATGTGTCACTCACCCAGCAGGTTCCCGGAGAAGTTTACAGGCAGGATGACGGCGATGGAGAGGGCACAGACAATAACCATGAGGACCAGGATGTGCCGCTGGAACGAGAGGTAGATAGTGGCATCTATTCCGCATTTACTCTGAATCTCTTCGTCTCTGAAACAAACCAAAAGGAAATGCACGGGTACACGTGGAAGCCTTGTACAGAGTTCAACAAAGAAAACAGCAAAGACAGCAAGGCACCCTAGACTTCCAGCACAGAGCAGTTCTGACAGCTGATGCACGAATTAGTAATAATTACAGTCTGACCTGTCTAGATCGCTTTCTCCAGATGAGAAATAGTGCAGCTGAATATTTATGTTTACTTGCTATGATTTATTTGAGAACTATTGATAGAGAACTTACTGCTGTGTCACTGTATATATTTGTAATCAATCAAATCAATGAAATCATTTTGATATAGCGCCTTTCATGGCGAGCCATCTCAAAGCACTTCACAATCAAATCAACAAGACAAGACCAAACAGTAAACATGTATAAACACGAATAATGCAGATCAAGGCTGGCTCATTAGCATACTCAATGCGATCTTGTTTTGAAAGCAGAGATAACTCACTCTTCACCAGTTTGCTACGCTATCAGTTACTATTCCCACTGCCTGAGCTATGCTGCGCGTATACTGAGGAATGATAAATTCTTAATCTGTGAAAACCACACCCTGCACTGACCTCATGTGATAGATCGATGAAAGCCAAGAACAGAAGCCCTGAAAATAAAGACAGAAACAAATGGAAGAAACAGTAAATGAATAAATAAAGCGAATTAAAACAGGACAGCCCCTTCTGGATAACATCCCTCTGACAATTGCTGTAACCCACAAGTAATAATTCTTTATTAGCAACTCTTTAATACGTCTAGTCAGTTTTATTTTATATCTTGCAATTCTTTTATTATTTCCTGTGACATCAGCGTTACTCCCTGTAATAATAAATGAACACAAAAGCCGAGGTTAGCCTTTATCGGGAGCTGCGAGCAGCGTGACACGCCGTTTGCAGTCTGTTATCATTGGTCTTCGTAAGCAACGGGCTGCTGTTCACTGGTCAGACTCACCACATCTTTAGTCTCCATGTCAGAGGGACTGGATTCAGAGGGGGGAGGCGATTTCTCCTTCTCGCTCGGCTCTCCATAGAACAGAGATGTGAGGCTGAGGGGCAATTAGAAGAGCTTTAGTTTGGTGTGAGAGTCCCCATCCTACCAGAAATGCAAGAAGAGCCCCATACCATTCTGAAACACTGATTGACTATCCCAGGATGTGCCTTCATGTGACCCGTCACCTCTTACATCCCTCCCATTGCCATGCTGTTGCAAGACCTCCATTTCATCCAGGTGCTAGAACCCCCAATGTACTTGGATTGGTTAAAGCTTGTACAAAACTGTACAGAAAGGGATTCCTCAGGGTCCACCTTGATTATCTACAGGTCTGGCATTCTGCATGCTTCTTTCCCATCACTGTGTTATCCAACCAAAAAAATTAATAATAATATCATTATTAGGCAAAGTTAGAAAAAGGTATATGGGTGCCATTATTTGCTTATGTTAATAGAAAGAAAATCTTGTGAAAGTTGGTAAACTTTTCTTCAGTAGAAATCAGTATGCTCAGCAATGATTAACCCACAGTGCACACCAACAAATAAGGGACAAACGGAGGGTGTTAGTGGCTGGAATACCCCCTGACAATACTAGTATAAGCTCTTTGGTAAAGGGAAACAGAGCAGCGATCCAAGAATTGGATGGATTACTGAAAAGCGCGCTTTTAAATCACAGCAATTGAATTATTAAAGTGCATCTCTTTCCAGTTCATCCCACTGAAAACACAATGTGAATGCAAGGGGAACTGGGAGTGTCAGCACCCAGCCATGCAGAAACAAGCTGCACTGAACCCCTGCTGCACAGAGTGCTGCTACAGCTCCAAATCTCCACACCGTCGTGCAAACAGGTCACATCCAGAGGAACGGGAGGAATCTCACTGCTTGCGTGTGTGCAGTATGGACGCTGCACAGTCAACGCCTTCATTCTCTGCTCTGGGTGTCATCCCCTTTGAACAGCACTACTCTGAGGACTGAGCTGAGACCACTTGCAATACTATCAATATCTTCAAAGCAAATAAGTCCTTTAGTGGCAAACAGCAAAGCTGAAGACATCAGCGTGGGACCTTTACTGTTCAGTAGCTTACAGGGAATGTGTGGGCAATATGATCAACAGGGATCGTGATTAAACAGGACTACTATTAACACACAGGAAGCATTCCAATCCGTGTACAATGTACAGGGTGAGAATAGCATTTGGACTAAGTGGGACTAACAGTAAAAACAAATAAACATGACATGGTCAGAGAATACGGACTCAGTTTGCTCCCAGGCAAATTTCACACTTCTCATGGTGTTAGACTGTGACAGAACCGACTTCCCCAGCCACAGCAGGATGGAACCTGTTTGCCAGCTGATCAGATTTTTATCCTGATTTCCCAAATGTACCGCCAACCCCAAAATAAAAAGGCTGATTACTCGTAAGAGTTCCAGCGGTGCCAGGCTACATATCTAGTGAGGAATGGAAAAAAAAAAACAGAAATGGGGTGAATTTGTTAATTACAAAATCAAAGCATTTGTATCAAGTAATGTTACAATGTATTGTGTTTATTATAAACATACAACTGAGACTCATTTTAAGTAAAGTGAGAAACTTGGTTAACATGGCACCTCCTAGTGGATTGTTGTGGAACAGCCAAAGTAAATACACTGAACTACAAATCACTAAGAAATTTTATATACTCACACACACACACACACACACATATACATACACACACACATACATACACAAAGAAATATATGTATTATTGATACATATATTTATTCAAACACTAACAGAAATGCATGTGCTGTCACACGAAAATACTGTCTCGGGTAAAACCAAAACATGGACTGAACTTCCCAATTCCATTCCCCAGCTCTCTATAGAGACCAGTCATATAAAGAGATGACTTACTATCACTCTCTGTGGGGCTACAGAAGTATCTCTGTCCATTCAGTATTTAAAATGTCACAATAGCAGTAAATGGGTTTTCAAAAAGTCATCACACAATGGCTTCTGCAACAAGACCTTTACGAAAGCCTTTAATGAAAGTAATTCAATGATTGTGTGGAATACCAACTGGTATGCCGGTACTTTCTCACAATGAAGCATTGTATTTGCTTTTGTCAAATAAGGATGTGCCTTTTGCCTTTCCTGGGATGGAAATACGACTCGTATTGCAGAGCAGTTTAGCCCACTCCAGGTTTTACTACCAGCTTGGTTAGCCCCAGTGTATAGGTACAGCAACAAGCTCAGGTGCGTCTTATTAAAAAGCATGAATGGATCCAACTGCTATGCAATGGGAGTCTGATACCATCCTTGCTTTAGGGTTGTTAAAGAAGTACAAGAGCACTATATTCAAACCAAGTAAGAACAAAAAAAAAAAACATTCTGTAATCCGGTATTCAGATCCGATGGTAGACCACAAATTATAGACTGAAAACAATTTCAAACTAAAAGGGGAATCTAACGCTGCAGAAAACCAGGCTTCTTAAATCTATCATGAACCATTACTTCAAAGCTAAACATTATTGAATTTGCTTGTAGTTAATGTTCTATCCAGAAGGTGGTGCTGTTGCTCTTACTTTACCGAGGGATGATGCTATTGCTTTCAATTCCTGTTAGACACAGTGAGAAGACGACCTGGGACAAATATAGTTGCATTTGATATTTTATTTGTAAAGACCAACTATTTCAAATAGTTGAAATATTTAATATAGATGCTCGAATAAATAAGTTGCAATTACCACATGATGGTTGAGGAGGATTTCTAACAAGGAAAATGTTAAACACGTTCAATTCAATAACTTCAATAACAGGCCATTGAACCAGAGGTTAAAGATATTTCATTATTGTCAAATATTTACCCACTGAAATAAAATATTTAAATTAATTCAAATTAAATCTAATTGAAACTGAGCAGTTTCCAAAAAAGATAACTGAGTGGTTAACAAGAACAAGGCTTACCCTCCTTAGAATGCAGGGTAATAATTAGGCTGCTGTATGTCATAGTTACATATTTATGTATTTCATTGTATTTCAACTACTTTACTCATATTTAAATATTTTCAAATAGTTACTTTTCACAAGCCATATTTATAACTATATTTATCCCAAGTCTGGTGTGAAGGTCTTGTTAACTTAATATAGATTTCACGACTAGATCCACTGACACACCAGTAGAATAATCCTGGATAGGGAATTCTTCCAGGACTGTCCACACACACACGTGTGTGTGTGTGTATATATATATATATATATATATATATATATATATATATATATATATATATATATATATATATATATATATATATATACATATAACACTGTACACATAGCTCCGTTCTTTACCTGTCATTGTCCATTATCAATGCCAACCGTCCATAATCCCATGCTGCTTTCCGCAGGCACGAGAACACTAGGAGCAGCACCTGCAGAACACAATGCAAGGGTTCAGTCAGCCACTCCTGCTCTTTACACACCACAGATTAACTGTCTGCTCACATGATGCACAGAGGTATGCAGCTCTCGCCCACCACATCATGTCTCACCTCTCCTGAAGCCCCCCTTTCTCTGGGGGCTTAAATAGGAATCAATGTGAAAGTTAGGTCTGGAAACCAAAATCAACAGCAAAACAATGTAGCCTTGGTTAGTCCACCTTCAAGCTAAACCACCATTCAGTACATTTTTAAAGACATCCTTTCAACTGCTTTGAACCTCTGCATTATTTTAAAAGCTAAACCCATTTGGCCTGGCCTTCAGCTCAGACAAAGCAAACACATAGACACATACAGACAAGCTTCAAAGAAATGAAAGTGCCTTCCAGCTCGATCAATAGGAGGCAATTTGTTCAAATCTATTTTTAGGCAAGAAGTATTTAGAAAAAAAATAACCAGTGTGTGGGATGAATACAAGTGTGCGATTGATTTCTGAACGATCTGCATACTGAGGTTGTGTTTGTCTGTCTCTATCAATATGCACCTTAACAATAAGGATATATTTCTATCCTGCCCAAGATAGGAAAAGCTTTTAGAACATAACAGGTTTGGGAACAAGACAAGGCCATTCTGCCCATCAAGGCTGGTCCCTTGTTAGCACCACATTGACCCCGACTCGAGGGGAGGATCTCATTTAAAAGAATCAAGTCTCTTTTTAAATGTTCCCAGTGTTTCAGATCCTACTGCATCGCCTGGTTGGCTATTCCATGCATTTATAACTCTCTGTGTACCTTTCCTTCTAAAATTACTTTTACTCAGCTTCCAGTCATGCCTCTTGTTCTACTCTCTGTGCTAAATCTGAAGCAGAGTCTTGGGTTAACAAACTAGACCATTCATGATTTTATAGACTTCAATGAGATCCCCTCACCAGCCAGAGGACAAAGTTGATGGCGAGGACAGTGGGCACGCCCCCGAATGGCAGGCCCTGCAGGACGGAGCTGTGGGCCCGGGTGCTGTAACACCGCTCCACCGTCCCATTGTCCGTCCCCAGGGTGTCCAGGAAACTCAGGAAGTCCAGGCTTGTGTCGCGCTCATTCCCAGAAGCCGGGACAGCAGAGAAGTAAGAGCCTTCCATTTGTCCTCCTTCTCCGTCCGAGCCGGGTCATATGAGCATCACTCTGGAAAGCAATTTCAGTATTGGTTACTGTTCACTTGGGCAACTTCTTTGTCCTCATATAAAGACTAGAAGCGACCTTTTTGTATCCATCCCCATATGAGATAGCCATGCATGAAAGGGTTAATGGACAAGGACTGAATTTCCAAATCATTGTGGTTTATTAAAATGATGGTGCAATTATAATCCTTTCAATACTGATAAACACCACTGCTCTGGAACTCTCAATGTGGTCCTCCATCCGCTCCCTTCACTGCAGTGTTTTCTGGCCACCTAAACACACACAGACAATCCACACAGACAAACCTGATTTATTTTAATTTGGTTTGCAAGTGCAATTCCAAATAGCACACACAGAAGAGCACGGGTTTGATTTTTTTGCCGATCCACAGATATTTGGACCTACTTGCTCACCTCCAGGTCAGTAGATGGAAAGGTCGATGAGATCTTGACCGGCTATGGGACGGTTTTTTCCTGACTTTTACTTGCACTGAACTGATCCCAGGATCTCTGCTAACAGGGTTGCTCCTGTGGCAGTTGCAGTTGCAGAAAGCAGACACCCATTAAATACACATAGAGAATAAAATCACACCATTATAAAACTTGATTTAAAAGGAACTAAAATGAAAAAGACATGTGCCTTTTCTGCATTGCTCCATTAAAAAAGCAGATTCATGCTCACTGCAGCTACCTCTTTAAAACACAAGAGCTGCTCCAGCTAGCCGAGGACAGTGTTACTAGTGGAAGTTTTACATCACAACGTTTCTGGACACACTCCTGCGCTAGTAATTGTGAAACCATTTACCCCCATATAATAACCCTGATAAAGGCTTCCACACATACAACCATGGCAACACAAAACCACAACATGGAATCTACTGGAGATTGGATTTCCCCAGAAGCAGTACAAAGTAATAAATCAATTACAGCAGCAGAACTAAAATACTGTCCTGTCCCCCATCACTGGGGCTGAATTCATCACGCAAGGTCACCCCATCTTACTAGATATACATTTCATGTTCAACACAGCGCCCAGGACCATCTGAGTATCGGAAATTTGACACCGGCAATAAGGGGAATAACTGGAAATATGCTTGTCTTGAGATTAGCTCAGCAAATCAATCAATACACATCAAAACAGCAACACTGCTGCAAATACTTTAGAAAGTTTATTTTAAATTGGGCAAATTGCTAAATGGCCAGCATTACAGTAACTTGGCAGCTGTGTGCCCTCTCTGGGGATGCGCTCTGTCATTGTGAGCATTTCAATATAACTATGTCACAGCTCAAGATGGATTGCTGGCGCAGTGAAGATATATTATATTGATCCGTGGGCACATTCGATAAAATAAAACATCTATTTCAGCAAACTTTACTTAGTGAAAGAAAATACATTTAGAAAATGAGTTAACCCTTTAACTTCATATCCAGAGTCTCCTATCAGCCGCTTATCCCCAGGAACGCCCTGGTGTGTCTCTATATCCAAATAAGCATTACAAATACACACAATGGGCTGAATGTAAAATGAGTTCGCTGCTATGGGACTGGAGTAAAACGCTTGTTAACAAGAACCCATTCCTGCTAGACACAATTACAGAAATAATAATCCACTATCTGCTGTTGCTGTTGAAATTGTTCCTGTGGTATGTACTACTCAAAACAGCTTTAAAAATATTAATTATTTCTTATTTTCATTATTTCACCTCATATTAAATCATGAAGTTTCAGTGTACTGGTGATTGCTCTGGGTGCAATGACGGACGGATAGACGGACGGACACAAGCCAAGACTCTCACCCCTCTCTTGAACCAGCATGATAATCTGAAAACCAGCAGTGCCAGCTTTCAGCAGGTTAAATCAGTACTGGTCAATCTTTCTGGAATCAATCAGGCATTTATTTAATTTATTTTTTTTCCCTCAGAAGCATCAAAAAGCTTTACAGCATTGATATCACTGATATGCTAATATACTAAAATGACAAACTCCATCCTCACAAACCTAATATGCAACAGAAAACACACAAGCAAAGCTGTGTTACACAAACATCAATAAATCACCAGACGACAAGCTGCTGCAAGGTCATACAGCAAGTCACTGAACAGAAAGATCACTGTATAATGTGCAGCCTGCCTCTCCCTGAAAACACACTTTGTAAACTCTGTGTCAGGAGTTACATAAACACATACAGGTAATAATAGGAGAGCACTTCTGTAAGGCAACGTTTGTGTGCTTTCAGTACGGTAGTGATTGAGCGTTCAGGATTAGGAGGGATAACGAGTTCAGGATCAATGATCCGGCAATCCAGCCTGTGTTACAGTTCCTACTATATTAATAACACGGGGAGAGTCGGGCAGGCTAGCACAGCTTGGGGGTGCAATTATGATCAGAGGGGGGCAACGATACTCAGTCATAACGTGACACTTATAGAGGGCACAGCCTGACTGTGAAATCAGCGCAGTTAAAGAAATAATGAAGCGGAACACACTGAAAGCCAGTTCCCCTCCACCCCCTCAGTCCAGCATGTTCATTGGGCTCAGAGCAAATTCAAAATGTAGATTTCAGCTGCTGTGGTGCTTTGTGGAGGGCGTGCGTGCTGGCACAGGGCTGAGAGTCCCTGAACTCATTGGAAGTCTATTGTTTCCACAGCTCTCCATGTCTTGCTGAATGATTTGTCTGCTGGATCAGTGAATTCTCTCCAGCACAGTGCAATAAAAATGTGCTCTTCAGTGAGGGCATGTCCAAGGCCACTCTCAGTGAACACAACAGCAGTTTCTGCACTGCGTTTACTGGATCCAGGGTGCTCAGTGGTCAATCGGACAGCTTTTTTTTGTAGAATTTCTGCTCATATGTTGTCTATTTGGAAGCAAACGGTAAAATTAGATTGTCGAGACAGCTAAGGGGAAGCATGGCGTCTGTGTTTATAAAAAGTATTTTATTTTGTAAGCAAAGATTCTTTATTTATAGTTAATTCTTCTCCAAAAGTTGAATATTTTGGCCATCTTTTTTAGATTTGTAAGAGACAAACATATAGATGTGTAATCATTTTTAAAACACAAAACATATTAACCTCAATATTTTGTTAATGCATCCCCATGTTGAAAAATGATAGCATTTGATGCTCGCTAAACCTGACAAGTACACATATACTGTGGGCTGTAGGCTGTATGGTTTGATAAAGCTTGTAAACACAGCAAATAAGACAACAGTCAAATGCAGTAACCTGTAGGATTGTTTTTATATTGTAACCTTACCAGCAGCAATGTCTTCCAACATCTCTATTAATAACACAGACCAGACGAAACGCAAGCACTTCAGATTTAGACTGAACCTTTACATAAGGGTCGTGTATTTGTAAAGGTGACAATGTTACATTGATTGGATTATACTGTATAGGAGCAGTGGTGATATATGTATGTGTATATATATATATATATATATATATATATATATATAATTAGAGGCTTACATCCTAAAAGGATGCTTTACAATGAATAATATCTTTGAATGGGACAGCAGCGATGCTGCAGCAAATGCCAGTTCAGACATAAATCCAATTTTTACAGCAAAGGAAACAAACTGTGATCCAGCTGCGTCCTGAGCACAGCTTTCACCAGGTTCACTCCAGCTATCCAAACCACATCCAACACACAACAGTAACGCCTGTAGTGATACTCAGTGAAGTCGAATCGTTTCTCAAAAAAAGATCTACAAAGTCTGTTTCAGTACTGCAGCATATTATACCACCAAGTGTTTTACTGGGCCTTTAATTGCTCTGCTCCCTGCCTTTGAACTCCGTCCCAAGCCATACCAGGAAAGCTGGCGTAGTGAAATCTTTTATATCAAATGTAATCAGCTGGATAGATTGGCCAATGTCTTCAGATGCTACTACAATACAATTCAATATAAATGTATTTTTATATAGTGCCTTTCACACCACGGCATCCCAGAGTGCTGTACAAAGTTAAAAACAAAACTAGGAGAGTTCATATATACAGCGCACTAGGAGAGTTCATATATACAACGCACTAGGAGAGTTCCTATATACAACGCACTAGGAGAGTTCCTATATACAATGCACTAGGAGAGTTCATATATACAACGCACCAGGAGAGTTCCTATATACAACGCACCAGGACAGTTCATATATACAATGCACTAGGACAGTTCATATATACAATGCACAAGAAGAGTTCCTATATACAATGCACTAGGAGAGTTCCTATATACAACGCACTAGGAGAGTTCATATATACAACGCACTAGGAGAGTTCCTATATACAACGCACTAGGAGAGTTCCTATATACAACGCACTAGGAGAGTTCCTATATACAACGCACTAGGAGAGTTCCTATATACAACGCACTAGGAGAGTTCATATATACAACGCACTAGGAGAGTTCATATATACAACGCACCAGGAGAGTTCATATATACAACGCACCAGGAGAGTTCATATATACAACGCACCAGGAGAGTTCATATATACAATGCACTAGGAGAGTTCCTATATACAACGCACCAGGAGAGTTCATATATACAATGCACTAGGAGAGTTCCTATATACAACGCACTAGGACAGTTCATATATACAACGCACTAGGACAGTTCATATATACAACGCACTAGGACAGTTCATATATACAACGCACTAGGACAGTTCATATATACAATGCACTAGGACAGTTCATATATACAATGCACTAGGACAGTTCATATATACAATGCACTAGGACAGTTCATATATACAATGCACAAGAAGAGTTCCTATATACCATACACTCCAGCTACAACCAATTAAGCACATTCAAAAAAGAATGGTTTTCAATTTAGACTTAAAAGAAATCTATCGAAGTGTCTATCTGTCGCTCCGACAGGTAAATCCACCTGGCTTATTGACGAGCTCTTTTAGAAGGTACATTTCCCACTTATCAGCAGCTCTACGGTTGAACCAAAAAAGGACAAAAGCAACAGCTGCTTTTTAAACACAGGAGTATGAATATGACTCCCAGGCTTATGAAATAAACCATTTTAAAATGTCAAGGACTGCCAACATCTTGCTAATCCACCCTGTCCTGTTCGCCCTTTCTGTCTGCTATTTATATTAATAATTCATCAGCTTAATGCTGGGTGTAAACGGGATCATTTTCTATATTGCCACGCTGAAACAAGTCCTTCTGCTACAGTATTATTGTTGCCACTGGCAACGACAGGCCATAGTATACTTCAGCATCTGCCTGCAGCTGAGAACGCAGTTCATGGATACAGATCATAAAAACACGTCAACATATCCACCAGGTCTATGTGATTTTGTGAGGTTGAGCAGGTGGGGGAAGGCCTGCAAAGTGACTTAACCAACCCCCCCCCCCCCAATCTGCAACCACTCAGGAAAAGGATTTATTTATTTGTGTTTTTGAGCCACACAGATGGTATCCTGATATAGCATGAACGTATGAATTGAAGTGAAAGAGACCTTGGTATTACTGTACCTTTCATTTTGTGCTGCACTGTTGTTATAGTCTCCATTTAGACTGTAAAAGAATAACAGGTATATTGTCAATGCACTTTGCTCTTTAATGAACTTCTGTTTTGTAAAGGAGGTAATTCAACATTAAGTTGACCGTGCTTAAGAGAACTTGAAAGATGTTGCCTAATTGCTTGGCACTAGTTTTGTGAAAGTAAATAAATGACTTTTGGACATGGAGCTCAAAGCTTTTGGGAATGGTATGATCATCTCACCTCACCTGACAAAGTACATCATTACTGCAACAAGCATACACTGTCTGTTGCTTTTTTCATGACTTCTCTTCCCAGGTGTTGATTTCATATGTTCTTTGGATCAGATAATAGGTGGGTCACGCCACAGTTAATGAAAAGGATTAAAAGCCATGTTGACTAAGCCTTTGTAGTGACTTAGGTAAACAACCACTGTAAGCAAAGCATGTTCTATGTATTTGCTGCCCTGCAAGCTTTCTTTGCATAAGGTTTGCAAACCCTTGCATGTGGTATAGTGGATACATTATTACCACTGAGTGAAACCTAATCTTAAGAAAATACCAGTGCAGTGTCTGGTATTCATGGTCCCCCAGAGACTGGAGAGGACGACAGGTCAGTTAGAAAGTTAGAAATGATGATGTCACAGTTCTAGAAAAAGAATGTTCAGAGTCTAAAAATCGTTGTAAACGTTACCTGTTCAGGGATAGAAATAAGACTCCCATTGCATACTAGTATTATATTCCTGGTTTTACTGCCTGTTTAATAAGAGCCAGTTTAAGTTTTCAAGGAGGAAACTGAAAAGCTGTCACGCTCTGCTGATGAGAGAATCCACTCCTTGACATCTCCCTCCCTGACTCGCTGACTTCCACAGAAAAATAACCAGCTTTCAGCGCTTACTGTTCCAGAGCTGGTGTTTAAGTGCCTGGCCTCATTTGTCAAATGGGTTTTTCCTCTTATGAAAAGTGCAATGCTTTTAAAATTTTTTTTAAAAAGTGTTTGTGGCAAATTAAACCGCACACCTTGTTAAATACAAACTGGAATCCGTGACTGATAGTGATGAGTTTGCCTCTTTCAGAACCCCTCGGAGCAAAGGAGCTCAATATGTAATTACTTGTCCTGTTCGGGGGTCTACATTTCCATTCTCCGTCCTGATAAGCCCTGCTATCCACTGTTCCCAGTGCTGTGAATGGACTCACTCCACCTCGTTAGCCTGCTGATCCTTCCCTTTAGAATCAACGACCAGGGCTGTCTTACAGCACTGCAGCAGCCCATCCCATGAGTCAGCAGTATCACATTAACCTTGCCTGAGCTGAAACCCAAAAGCCTCTCTACACACATAGATTTATAACCCTTTACTGGCTCTGTCACATTAACGCTGGTGCGCCGTTTACACAGAAAACATTTCCTTTTTAGAGTCTCCTTCCCCAGAATAAATCGGATATCGTTGCAATGCTGTATTATTGAAGAATGTTAATCAACACTTTCATTAAAGCTTATTAATCTTCTGTGGCGGCACACAGTGTATCGGGACCTGCAGAAACCACATCAGTAATAAACTGCTCTCCTGTTTTAATGAGTTTAATCTAAATAACCTTATAAAATTCGGTCCCGATGCCCTCCTTTGAGTACAGTAACAGTACAATTAGCAGAGTCCCTATGCAATCCGAGCATCCCCTCTCATATCTGTAAACTCATAGCCTTTGAGAAGGGGGTTCTTGTTTTTTTTCTGTTATATGATTCTTCAGTAATTACGGCTGAGCTGGCTATTGTTTAGGTAAGGTACTGTATGCACAGAGTGGTAATGGTATTGACTGAGAGCTATTTATTTATAATGTGTTTTTTGTGACAGGCTTGGGACAATGGCACTATAGCTATTAGGTGTGTGCAGAAACTCATACTCATGGTCATACTCGGAATCGCCTTGAAGAAGTATTTATCAGCAGGTATTCAATTCATTCATTAACGTGTTGATTTCATAGCAAGAAAAGCTGTCCTTCCCTCAGTTTACCAGTCAATGGGAATTAGCCTCCGCACTGAATGGTTTAAAAGTCAACTCTCATTGTCAGTTTATGGCCCTGGTACGCCAGTAAAAATGTGAGCGCCTGGGATCAGAGGAGAAGATCTATTGATGGTCCTATTCAAGAAGTTTCCAGTAATGCTTTATTTGAACCGGGAACGACGTCCACACTTTGAAACAGATCTGCTGAATACAGAATAATAATATTATTGGGATGTGCGACCGGGGGAAATTCTGCAATCTAATTAAGGATTAAGTGAATGTTTAGAGTAAAATTGCGAGTTAGGGTTAGGGTTAGGGTTGTGTGTTGACAGGGTTAGGGTAGACAGAACATGTATTATTTCATAAAATGCTGCAAAATAATATTATTAAACAGACCTGAACAATTACAGTAAAGTACTGGTGGCTGAAGCAATGCACTTTCAGTTGTGGTATTTTGTTAGGAGATACAGGGTTATGCAGCCTTTATGAAGGGGTTATGAGTGCAGTGTAGGTATGCTTTCCAGGTTGAAAATGAGAAGCTTTATTTGTTTCTGTAAAATGTTATTAGCACAGCAGCAGACAACAGAGTTTGCTAGATTATAATGTGCCGTGTTCAAGTTTTCTCAGACAATGTTACACAACGAGATCTCCACCTACACATGTTTACTGTTTGTGATTAACATGGATTTTCAGCTGGCAGCACAAACCGAAGCAAACTGAGACAGCTAATGGTGCACTGATGCAGGTGAAGTTTCACGATGCAGGTGAAGTTTCATGGTCTAGTGACAAATGTTATCTCTCACCAACTAATCTGACTGAAGAGTGCAGACATCATTTGCAAGCTGCAGTAACTACACATGACACCTTCAAGGAAGGGCACATCAAACATCTTAATGCGAATAAAGTTAGAAAACTTAAAAGTACTTCAGTACTAACACAGGCTTTGGATATTTATCCAAAGATTCCAGGCACCTGCAAAAGAAGTGATGCTAAATATATTGCCCTACACAATGCACTCGTACAGGACACTTCTTTATTCTCAGGGACACAAGCTTCCATTCACTACACCATTCTGTGTCTCCAAACAGGTCCACGCTCCTGCAATGTACCGTACAAGGTTATACAGGACACCTTCCAGTCGTTACAGCTTAGGCTGTTATCAACATGAGCATGTAAGGTTTATATAAACCTCAACTAATCAAACCGACAGGGGGACAGACTCTAAAGGCAGCGCGTTACACAACACTTCCCGTCGCTCTCACTGTACATAAAAAAACAATGGTCATGTGATCACTGCAGGGAAGACGGCGACGCCCATTTGCCCATTGCCAGGGTTTGTTGATTCTGGAAAGCCTGTTTGTACTCTGTGTGAAATTAGGTTCATCAGAGCTACCAACTTCTCCTGGCACATTCGCTAGCAAACACAGGGGAGTTTGTGATTATATTCAGCAGCTTCAACGCTAAGGAGTGGCTGCAGCAGTGGGTTTGAGAGAATGTGTAGATCCATTTTATCAGGACAGTGGTAACTGCTGTGTGCGGCTGTCAAGATTCTTTCTTTTCTGTTCTTTATAGTGATCTTTTTCCAGCAGAGAAACATGGACCTCTTCTTTGACAAAGCATAGCAGGTGGAGACTGTGTGGCAGGAGGTCTTTGATCACTTGGTCTTCAAGCTTTTCACTGTCAGAGACAAAAGGCTCCCCTATATTACTCCCCTACAACCACAATCTAAAGCAACCACAGGTGCAATTCATTTATTGTCTGCTTTGTAAGGATTTCCTGTTAATTTTAAGTACCGAAATAAAATAGAGAATTAAAAATGCACACTATACAATACAGTAAGCAATATAAACACCACATGTTTTAAGCTTGATATGAGAGCCTTTGTCAAAATGACCAAAACCCTGTTAGCATACTTAGCTTCCTCAGCGGGAACGTTTTGCTAACAGGAAACAATTGTACTGCACGATACATTAAAATGGTTTGTTTCGAGAACAGCTTCTGAGACCTGGATATCATTCAAAAGGACTAACAAGATTAGTTGTGTGAGCATTGCACCTCATGCCTTCCCCAAGTTATGTGTCACATAATAACAAGTCCCTCTCGTTCCTCTATATTCCAAATATGGCACACAGTCAATCAATAGTAAGCAGGTGGACATTGGGAAGGGGAAGGGTTTGGATCTGGGTTTGGGGTAGATTTATAAACACAAGCTGGACCAGACATTATAAAAGCAACATCTTTAAGAAACAAGTTTAAGCAGATACACCTTTTGGCTAGTGCCTTCAGCAGCCTAACTTCAGTCAGTGAAACCAGTTGGTAACATGTACAGGCGTTTTATGATACTAGCCACTGAAGTCTCGGGAGCAGCGTTAAGGATATCCTTACTTTGCCATGCCGGCAACACAATTTGACATGTAAACTGGATGCAGTGAAAGGTTAAAAGAAACCTTTGCTGTGGCACAAAGATAAAGGTTTTATAATGCACTGGTAGCAGCAGGGAGACTCACTCATCAGGGAATGAGTGCAGCTCCCTGAGAGTCAGAGAATGACAGAGCGCTCAACTACTCCTCAACCTCTCTGCTCTCTTCAGCTCCTGAATCCTTCAAAAAGGGCGCTTCTCATTCCCGAAGGGGTGTTTCCTACAGCTATTGCTCATAATGGCTGGGATCTGGTATCCCAACTGCAGAAACACAATCTTTGTTTTCCCTCCAAAAGTGATGCTGTTCTTGGTGTTGAACACAGGCTGATGTGCACAGGATAAGAGGCTATGAACGTCCCTGTCATGTTAGCCTTCATAGGTTTGAAATACCGAAAAGCCTAACAATAGCAATTCAAGAACCCACATTAACCTTGACATTACAGGCTGCCAAGAAGACATTGCAACCCTGTTAAATCTATAAAAAAAACCTGCAACCACGTACGCTATGGCCTCTAAAACAACTCTAGCAGACGTTCCGAGCCACTGATCTCTCAAAAGTAGTTTGATTGAGAATAACCTTCTTGACAACTTGATCTCTTTTGAATGACCTTAATTTAAAACAGCATTTTCTTTACAATAAGTGCTCTTGCACAGGGTCTCAATGGTAATCTCTCATTAAATCCTAAATGATATTAAACTCTTGCATCAGGTTTATAGCAGGGGTGTCTAATCACAGTCTTGGAGGGACTTTTGTCTCTAGGTTTAACAGGTAAAATGACATAATTAACTACTTCAGGGTCTGGACGCAATTTTAATTGGTTCCATTAAACAATTTTATTGTAGGATATTCACAGCTTTAGTGGTCATCATGCACCAAAAAACTGCACTCTTATAAAAGTATACTTCATATTACAGGGCTTTATCAGAATACAGAACAGTGTTAGTATCTAGAGTTTCTATTGGATACTCTTAATTCCAAAGCCGGAAACTAGAAACTTTTCTTTTAACAGTTTATTCAATCAAAATGTAAATAAATGGCAGTCAGGTTGAAAAGGGCTGTCAATCAATATTTAAACACCCCACCTGTTTCTACAAATGATTGTCTCAGATCATACATTGAACTGTCAGCATATTTATTGTAGATACAATCAAGTTGGATATGCTACTGCATATATTACACACTGCGAATTACTATATGTAGCCTGGGTGAAAGATTATGTAATGGAGTTTATCGGTGACAGCAGAAGGAACATAGTCTCATGCAGACTCATCGATCTGCTCATAACAGCATGGAACAGTCACAGTTCAAGAACTGTTTGCATGCAAAAGAAATGGAGGCATTTATATAAGTTCCCAATGCTTCCTGTATAGTATCTATTTCCAGCAAGGTTGGAGATGGGAGAATTGGAAAGTTACGGAAATGAATATGTCCCAGTATTTGCTGTAGGGCAGTCTGCAATTCTGAAGTTCTCAAATTAAGTACAATAGCAAGCCTGTATTCTGATCTGTGCCTCATCTGACAAACTCACACTAAGATGAGCAGAGCAGGAGGAAACTGCTGTGGACGAGTGTCTAGCAGTGCTGTGTTACCAGACCTCAGTCTCACCCCTGACCTTATGCAGTACAGCACAAAACCCTCTGTCAGGGTGATAAATGCCTGGAAACCAGCTCAAAATCAACCCTTCTTTGAAACAAGCCAAACTGACATTTCAACAGCTAGCTTCCAGAAACTTCAATTGCAATCACAGAATTAACAGCTAGACCAGCTTTTCAGTTACATTGCAAGTTCAAGTTGGTTGAAAACTTTGACCATTTGTTCCCCTATTAGTGGGGCAAATGCAATGCCCCTGTGACGATGAGACACTCGTTACCCCAAATACCCAAAGCTGGCTGGCTGGCAGGACCTTGGCAAAACTAAAACCAACGACTCAGTCCTGGGCAATTCGAGAAAGAAGCCTACTGACATACAGATCTACCACACAATTTCTATTTGCTTTTGCCAGACATCCTAGGGGGTTAAATCACACACGGATACAGTTGCAAACATCAATATCTTTTCAATTAGCCAAGAAACTATTTTAAGTGCACTTTAACCACTGAGGTCGGGACATCCAGGTTACAGCGAGTATGTTTCCTTGTTCTCACCAGCTTTTCCCTTCACTTAGTTTGCATGGTAGTACTGGAAGGGAAATGCTTTTGGGATTGTTTTGGTTCCAGTGATCACAAATCAAACCTACCAAAGTGCACTTAACAGCTGCTTTATTTAATTAAAATGCATGCCAATGCTGAAAGCATTCTGTTTATTGGTTTAAGAGATGTTGTACTCCTCTTGGTAAGTCTCTGCATGGTATATCACTGATTTTTATTATGTTCCTGACAGTTGCAAGCACAGGAAAAGGAACATTTCTCAGAGGTTGTACTGCATGGGTATTCAATTCATGCAGCTTGCTTGATCATTATAAAAGCAGAATTACTCTGCAACAACTATGCAAATGCCCAATTATTTTACCCCTGATTTTCTCTCCAATTTAGAATGTCCAATTATTTTTTCCCCTCACCACAGCAAATCACGAGGCGCCTGGCCAGCAGAGTCCGCTGTAGCACGATGAGGAGAAACAGTCCCTTCCGGTTTTGAATCCCTAATCCGCTGGAGCGCCACGGCCAATGAGACGCTCCCTCTGGAATCCTCCACATAAAACATTTAAACGTTGTTTTATAGGCTGGTCTTTTCTTTTAACCTAGTCTCATTTGTTAATGAAAATATTTCAAATCAGTAATTTTCTACAATAGGTTCCCCTACAGGTTTAGACACATTAGGAGTCATTAGTGCGCATTGGAGTTGGAGAACAACAGTAACCAGTAAACTCCTCTCGCCCTGTCCAAACCAATCGTAGTCTCAATACACCCACCAGCAACGCACCCCCTGCAGTTTGCATGGCCTGTCCGCTAAATTAAGGTTACCTTCAGTTACACTGTCATTTCAAATGAAATGCTTCACAATTCCCCTGGCCCCTTTCTCTCTGCTACTCTACCATATAATGCCTCCTCTCTCATCACTTTGTGTGAGACCGAACACAGTACTGAGCAATGCCTGTAGTGTTGCTATTGTTACATACAGTGCACCATGTTCTACATTTTATACAAGTGTGTCAGAAGTGGATACCTGTATTGAATGTAGCAGGAGGTTTCCGGCAGTGCAGTGGCATATTCTCAGATAATTCAAGAGTGTCAATCATGTGCGCTCACACATGCTTTGTCATTGTGGGATCTCTGGCTCCAATTCCAGCCTGTTTCTTCACATATAGTAAGTGATGCACTGAAAGGAGTGGATTGAGTGGTATCATCATAAAGGCATCAGGATGAGCCAATTCTCATATTACAGGAGGAAATACCTTTTTATTTCATTTGATTATCATTTCACTGAAGTGCTTATCTAAGACAGCCCATCTGCAATGCGTAGATGCAGAAATCCTGGCTGAAATATTTTGTTCATATTTTTTTCTTATTTTTTTTTGCCAGCAGAGGTTTTGATCCCTGGTTATGAAACACAAAACAGGGATCGGCACATCATAAACAAATCTTCAGAAACAGACAACGAAAAACTTTCGCATTTGAGCAATAATACCCGACAGAGAGGTGATCACCATTTATTACGGACTGGGTTTACTGGCCATTAAACTGGTGACTGCAGATGTGAAGGGTATTAAAGCACTCATATGCTCATGAGGATATGAAGTGTGCATTGTATTTCAGCTTCACTGGAAACATTTCTTCTGTTGTGTATTCTATGCCTCTTAGCTCAAATTCAACCCTGACGAAACTGCGATTAACTGTAACAGCTCTTAATGATGAATATTTGAAAATGCTGTCACTTAAAACTGAGATTGATTTCAGCTCAAGGCAACACAATACCACTCTACAAGCTATCGCAGAGCTGCACAGTAATTAAAAATGAATGCTCCTGAAATAGAGCCCGCTGCAAAGTAACCTGTATGAATCGGCCTTGAAGTTGTGTGCAGATTGACAGATTGAATTTGGATAGAAAAATGTACGTGCGTGACAGGACGAGCCATTATCAGAATCTTTGAGAGCTCCTTAATGAATCCCTCTTCTTTCAGCAGGCAGGCAGTCCGACATGGAACATCGCCGCTGTGCGCATGGGTGCTGTTCCAGAATGTCAGGTCAGTGGTGCTGAAACTGTGTTCTCTGCAGCCGCTCTCAGGGGCACTGAGGCAGCCAGGTTAGCTCATGCAGTAAAATATAAAGAACCTAGGAGTCACGAGTACAGTTCCACGACAAGTGGCAAAACAGCTCTATAAACGGTTCTAGAATATGCACGTGTAGGTTCTGCTTGTAAAATGTCCTTTGAATTCTTGTTCCCTTGCTTCTTGCTGAATATTTCACAGAATTTGATATGTGCAAACACATTTGAAATTATATAAGCTTTAATGACTTTTCAAACAATTTCAAAGCTGAAAGCTCTTGCAGATAAACCATACATGAAAATACCATTAGAGCTTTTACACGCTCGTCAACTATTATTAAAATGACATACTGTACAGTACATTAGTATGACTGAGTCTTGATTATGGACTATACTTTTCAAAGACATTCCACACAATCACTAAATCCCTTTGGCAAAACCAAACAGCGCCACACCTGGAGGTATATAGGATCTTACTTTCAGCCTTGATCCTGCCTCCAGCAATGCTAAGCAATTCCACAGGACGCTTGCTGCAAGATCAGAATCACTAGAGCTGTTCATGATCACAAGCCAAGGATCCTGTTATTTTAAGACACTGCTTGGCAGTAGATTTGAATACTGTAATATACAGGGCTGGTACACTCACACATGCTGTTGCTTACATAGCTTGTGTAGAGTGTTGAATTGCAATGCTGGCACACCATAAGCCACGGGAAACACAAAGACAATCTCACTGGAGACTGTTGAAGCCCATATTGCATTGCTAATCAACACTGGGTGTAAACATCACCCTCCGATACAATGCGGAATATAATGAAAGTACGTGCCTTTCCCTTTCCAGATTACTTTCCAAATAATTTAACATACTCCGAAGCATACTGTACTGGAATGCTGAATCCACAAAACATGTTTGTCAAGAAATAACAGCGTCCCACACCCTTCAGCTCCAAGGCAGAATCAACCTGCTGTGCAGAAAACATTCTCTACTGCAGATATCAGAAAGATACCAATCTTTCAAACTTCAGCACACTGCAGGCGAGGCCCCTATTGAGTAGACTGGAATCAGTATATATATATATATATATATATATATATATATATATATATATATATATATATATATATATACACACACACACACACACACACACACACACACACACACACACACACACACACACACACTGCTGAAACTGTCAAACCTTACAGAAACTAAACCTAGCTAACCACTTTTATAGGGTCTTTTGGGGTTTGACTCAAACAGCAAAATGACGGATCCCAGTGTAATCATAACAGATAATTACACAGGAAACTACACATATTCTTACTGTTATTACATTTCTGAAGTAGGTACTTATTATAACGCAGAGTGCAGCAATGCCAGCGCGTTTTGCGCCCCCGCGACCTTGCCCAATCTCTTGCCAATGTGTTTCCAGTCGTCTCCCTCACTAGAATCCCGGCTCTTTATTCACAGCTGCGTTGGGACAGTCTGAATCAGCTACTCTTGCAGAGGAACCTCGTGGTGTTTTGCCTCTCCATCTAATGTAATGCACCAATTATGGAATGAATAAAAGCGTCGTTGTAGCTTCCCTTAAGCAAACACAATACGTTTCTATATCTTCATGTACTAAACCTGCTGCTTACAAACACGCTGACCAACAGGCACTGTCGTGTCATGTTTGCCAGGAACTGGATATGAACATAACTAAATTATGAACAGTGCGCATCTTTCAGCAAAGTGGGGATGCCGCGTAGGCAGATGAGCGCAGCGCTGCAGTCACAGTACTGCAAAAGCCAAGTGTTGATCTGTAAAACGTGTATAACAATATATCTATCTATCTATCTATCTATCTATCTATCTATCTATCTATATATATATATATATTATATATATATATCTATATAATATATATATATATATATACACCACATATAATGTGCATTATAATAACTTGTCGGTTAAAATAATAATAATAATAATAATAATAATAATAATAATAATAATAATAATAATAATAATAATAACACGTTTCATTCATTTATAATTGGACCCCTTACAATGGGCGGAGCCACTTCTTAATAAAAGCAGTTAGGGTATAATCTACTGTACAGTTTCCACAATCTGCACATTTTTAATCTAAGTACTCGGTAATTGTGTTTTTTTTTTTTTTTTTTTTTTAATTTCTACAGTACACTCGCTTCTCTTCAGTCGTGCACCTGTTCTTGTTCCAGAGATTCTCTCTGCAGCAGTATCGATACAACAGCTGCGGCACTTCAAACCCACCCGCTGTATCTATAACTTCAACACAACGCTACCCGCGCCTTCGAGTCGGGTATGTATTCTATAAGCCTATTTCACAGCGACCCGGGTACAGGTATCGAAGCTGACAGCACTATCAGATTGAAATAGCTCACCTGCTGCAGTTCTCCCCAGCAGTGATTGCTGCTCTCGGATTCAGATCCCACTGTCTTTTCTGGAAGAGCAACAAACAGAAACGCCCACCTGCTCAGGGACCGTCTGTAAACTAAACACCTTCATCGTGAACGCATGTCTCGTCCCGCAGTCCAGCATTCCCTGTAGAGACAGGAAGTGGCGTCTATTCTATTAACTGAACAGAAGTAATATGCTGTGTCATATGTTTCTGTGACTTTTTTTAAATGCAGCTGCAGCCAAAAGAGTACCAACTCGCTATAGCTATAAACCGGACAATCGTAATGCAATGAATCTACTAACAACGTATCGACTCAGTTAATTAAATGCATACATAAAGTAATGAATAATAAGAATAATAATAATAATGCATATTTCCAATAAGCTGTAACATTTTATAAGTAAGTTGAATTGCAACTGTTTAAGAGCTGAAAACAAGTAAAAAGGTCTAATAAAGCAAATTATCACTTCAATTAAGAGTCTAGTTAAGTAATTGAGAGCTCGGTTGGAATGAAAACCAGCAGCCACAGGGGGTCCCCAGGACCGAGTTTGAGAAGCCCTGATTTAGATTGTAGAACAGGGGTCTCCACCCCTGGTCCTGGAGAGCCGCTATCCAGCAGGTTTTCTAGGTGTCTTTACATCATCAGTGGCTAAAGATCTGGAACACCTGTTAATCTTGACTAATTAAGCCAATACTTGGTTCAATTAAGTAACAGAGAGATTGGATGAAACGAAAACCAGCAGCCACAGTAGCTCTCCAGGACCAGGGTTGGAGACTCCTACTGTAGAATGTCATCCATCGATCAGGAGCACTTGGCCTTATAAAACGACACAACAAAATACAATACAAAACAGCATTTCAATTAACTTTGCATGGGGAAGCACTTAACATAATACATTAACGGTTGAATGACATGTCACAATGTTAATTTAAGTATAACATTATCTAGGTTTAACAAAGCTTAGCAGATTTTAAGTCTGCACGGTCTTAAAAAACAAACAAACAAAAAAATAATAGTGACACCTGCTGGTGGAAAATTGTTACAGCAGAAAGCAGTGTCTCTAAAATAGGGCTACTCAACCCTGGTCCTGGAGGGCCGCTGTCCGTCCAGGTTTCTGTTCCAACTGTATCTTAAATTACTTAATTGGACCAACTAAGTGCTTATTGGAAGCTTAATTGGTCCAATTAATCAATTTAGTGTACTGTTAGAACAAAAACCAGGAGGGACATCGGCCCTCCAGGATCAGGGTTCAGTAGCCCTGCTCTAAAAGATGCCGAAATAGCTCGATTTTATTTATTTTTTCTCTCTGTGATCGCAAGCTCATATTTCTGTAAGTGCTATTTGCAAATTGTATTTATTTACTCTCTGGTGATCGCAAGCTCATATTTCTGTAAGTGCTATTCACAGCACAGCTTTGCAAATCAAGCAATGTCTCTTATTTACACCCCTGGTGTTAGGGTGAAGGTTAGGGTTTGGGTTTGGGTTTGGGTTAGCGATATGGCTAGGGCGAGGGTTTGGGTTTGAGTTAGCGATATGGCTAGGGCTTGGGTTTGGGTTTGAGTTAGCGATATGGGGTTTGGGTTTGAGTTAGCGATATGGCTAGGGTTTGGGTTTGGGTTTGAGTTAGCGATATGGCTAGGGCTTGGGTTTGGGTTTGGGTTAGCGATATGGCTAGGGTTAGGGTTTGGAGGGCTAGGGCGGTTAGGGTTTGAGTTAGCGATATGGCTAGGGCTTGGGTTTGGGTTTGGGTTAGCGATAGGGCTAGGGCTAGGGTTTGGGTTTGGGTTAGCGATATGGCTAGGGCTTGGGTTTGGGTTTGGGTTAGCGATAGGGCTAGGGTTTGGGTTAGGATAGGGCTAGGGTTAGGTTTTGGGTTTGGGTTAGCGATAGGGCTAGGGTTACGGTTAGGGTTAGGGTTTGGATAGTAATAAGTAATTACTAGTAATAATTCACTGTTTACACACAGCCCTAGTGTAAATAATCTCGGTTTCTGGTTTTGTTTGTGCATGAGTTTAGTATGTTATAATAACGATCTGGTTTTCCAATTTGCGTTTTCGTTTTGCTTCCGTGCTACACAGGTTCATTTTGCAAGTAAAATACCTCATGTCTGTTTATCTACCATATTCCACAATGTGCGATGTGCACAGAATGCAAAACTATTCATTAGACTATGAAAGGCGCTATATAAAAATAAAGATGCATATTATTATTATTATTATTATTATTATTATTATTATTATTATTAATATTATTAGTGTAGAAGACCTCGGAGTCGTGTTTCTTCTATACTAGGAATGGTATTTCACTATAAAACGGAACACGATTTGTTGGGCTATTCACGCAGCCTTTGAAGACCTTGCTGCTACTCGGTGTTCGCTGTTTCTTTCCATCTGGGAAATAACACACATGAAACAAAGAATTGATCCGCATCCACACACCGATAGATGGCGGTGGAACATCCAGCTATTCTAGGGCAGCTGTAGCATTTGGCAAGCGCCACTATCGTCTTGGTATCTCATGTCGTAACCTGCTTTTTTATTATCGGTTGTCAGTGTGGAGGGGAGGATGCGGTCTGGGTGCTGAAGGAGCAGCTCTAGGGAAGCCGACGGCAGGTACAGTTCCATACAGAACCTTTGGGTTAAACGTATTGTCCTTGTACGTTCTGTTATTGTAAGGTTGAGACCAGACGCGTAGAAAATTGAGTACCGAACCGAACGTGGCGGTGTTTGTGATCAGTGACCGTGTGTTACGTGTAAATAATCCTACTGTTACACAACACAAAGCCAGCATCATAGCAAGTATTAAAATAGCCCTCTATTATTAACACATCATTCTGTCCACGACCAGGGGGCTATTGAAAGTTCACCCATGTCTCACAAATTGCTTATTCGGTCTTCCAATCTTTAATTGTGCTATAATTAAGGTTTTTAATATTTTAAATATTACTAAGAATAACTAAATAATACGGTTAAAACGAAACATTTTTGAACGACTACGACGTTTTTTAGTGTTGAATTATGAATTTGACATGACCTTTTAAAAGCCGTCCACAAGCGCCATTGCAGATGTATATAATCTTGAGAAAAAAGGCAGGAACATGCGATTACATTCACTGAACATGCGATTACATTCACTGAACATGCGATTACAGTCACTGAACATGCGATTACATTCACTGAACATGCGATTACATTCACTGAACATGCGATTACATTCACTGAACATGCGATTACATTCACTGAACATGCGATTACATTCACTGAACATGCGATTACAGTCACCGAACATGCGATTACATTCACCGAACATGCGATTACAGTCACTGAACATGCGATTACATTCACTGAACATGCCATTACATTCATTGTTGTTGTTATTTAAAATAAATACTGCTTAATTTGTTTATGAAATTAAAAAAAACAAAAAACAACAAAAAACAAGAAGCCTAGGTCTTTCAGACTAGCTTAGCTGAATATTTTATATTCCTAATTACCATGCTTTCAACACTTACAGATCTACAGCTATGACCAAAAGTGTTGCATCACATTGATTTTTTATTTTTTGTAACTATATGAGCCTAATTGAGTTATTTGATTGGATGTCATGTAATCAAAGATGCTGCCGCTGATTGGTTGTATATTTCTAGCAGGAATGTATTTCAAGATGCTCAAACTCCGGCTCCTCAACTCCATCGCTCCTGCCTACTTCTTCACAGCCACCACGGTGACCTTTGCCCTGCAGTTTTACTTCTTCATTCCGGCCATCTTCGAGAACGCTGACGCCCGGATCAACTCCTCCACCTTGCTCCACGGCGCCTTCTTCCTCTTCCTCATCCTCAATGCTCTGGGCAACTACGTCATGACGATCCGCTTCCCTGCCGCCAGCGTGCAGGACGCCGGGCCGCTGGTCTGCTCTCCGCGCTGCTCCGACCACGTGGACGCCCACTACCTGCTCAACGGCCGCCACTTCTGTAAGCTCTGCAAGAAAGTGATCCTGAGGCGGGACCACCACTGCTTCTTCACTGGCAACTGCATTGGGAACAGGAACATGCGCTACTTCATTATGTTCTGCGTCTACACCTCCACCACTTGCCTTTACTCTTTGGTGCTGGGGGTGGCCTATCTCACTGTGGAGTACTCCATCTCCTTTGAGAACCCTCTCACTTTCCTCACCCTTCTGCCTCTCTCTATTGGCTACTTCTTCCTGGGTGGGTGCTGCTACTGCTTATGCCGATCACTCAAATGAAGTCTGAAATGACCAGTGTATTAATGCGATTTGTTTTTGCCTTGCAGGTGCAATCCCAGGGCTGCAGTTCTTCATTGTCCTCATGCTGTACGTCTGGCTGGGGATCGGTCTGACCTGCGCAGGGTTTTGCTGTCAGCAGATCCTGCTCGTGGCCCGGGGGCAGACCTGGTGCCAGCTGAGGAAGGGGCAGGTGGTTCAGACACACAGCCCCTGGAGGAGCAATCTGAGCGATGTGTTCGGGAGGCAGTGGGTTCTGGGGCTCTTCCTCCCCGTGCAGACCGTGGGGCGGCTGCAGGACCACGCTGCTGATCAAAAAGACTGCTGAACACGCCACTGCCATGTATGCAAGCATTTTATTTATTTACAACAGTTCTCGTTTTCCGGCACAATTGTGGCTCCAACATAAGTCAGAATCACGTAGAGCTCTGGCCAAAAGTTTCGCACCACCCATGAACTCATTTCGCTTCATAAAGTCAAATGAAACATGCTGAATTCGTACCGCTTTGTACCTAACCTAATGAAAACTGACATTTCGAAATATAACTTGAAATACTGTGCTACTATTATGGCTTCCGGTAGGCTTTTGCAATATAATTTGTATTTTCTTTGATTACATGATGTTAAATAAAGTATCTAAATTATGTTTTTGTTTTTAAACAATGTCTTAATCTTAAAATCCTAGGTGATGCTAAACTTTTGGCCTTAGCTGTTGAGTATAGCAAGATTGTGACCCAGACAGTGGTGTTTTTAAACTATTTCCTCTAAAAGATTTCAGGGATTTTGTCTTTTCCTGGGATATTCAGTTGAAGTCGGAAGGGCTACGAAGTGCAGGAGCAGGGAAAGAAAAGCATTTCCATTTGAAAGCAGGCAAGTGCTGTGTTTTGGTATCTTTGTAATGTAGATGTGTAGCACACACCCTAGAAAGACTCCATAGAAATACCTTATAATCTCCAGCTTACCCTTTGAGTGCAAATGGGAATGGAATTTTTCTATCACTTTCTATATGAAGCCTTTGAAACTAAAGCTTGTATGTATCTGTATGTGTGGTTTAAAGATAAAGGTGAATTTGCACATCTCTGCAGTGCAACTCTCAATTGCTTTTATGGGCAAGGTAGCACCAGCTTGGAAGAACCAACTGGCAGTGCCACTATAATATGTATTTTTTTGTAATACTGACTATTAGTTGAAAAAAATGTTTCACTTTGCTTTCACAGCATAAATGCTGTCCTCAAAACATGCAATTAGGTGAATTAGTGTTGTGGTGTGACAAATAGGCTTTTGTTGGCAAAATAAAACCCAAAGCATTGTCCCTGTAAGGCTGTTGTATATTCAAAGGGAATCTGTAACGGCTCAAGTGGCTTCTGCTGCTAAAAGAAAATCACAAAATGATCTGATTGGATTGCATCCTTCTTTCAGTTTTCTTCCTTCAAATTATGCATTTATACAGTCTAATTAGACAAGGTGATAGGAATACATTGTTTGGGATTGTATGATTCTCTCACAGTGCAACATCAGTTTCAGCAAAAGGTTTTTTGTATCATTCCAGAACTTGGAGCTAGCATTCCAGCAGTTTCAGTGCTATTTTATCGCTTGACTTGTATAGTGTTAGGGCTGAACCACACGTTAACAGTATTCAAAACATTTTCATACAGAATATGGATGTTTTCAATTCATAGCATTGTGTAATCTCAGCAGAATCTGTTTTGTTATATAGCTTATTGTGGTCATAAAATTAGGGAAAATGTGAGCTTTTTTTTGTTTTTTAGTAATCAGCTTCTGAATAATGCAGTTAATTTTTTTTTTTTACTTTATTTCTTAGGAAAAAAAATTGTGTGTAAATAATAATGTAAAGAACATCAAATAAAAAAAGCAATCTGCAGTGTGATTTGGAACAGGGTTTTGCTGTTACAGTATCAAACCTGGTTGCGTTTTCAGTTTTGACACCCAGATTTAAGCTACATGGTATCAATCTTAAAACTCAAACAAACATCTGTTTTGATCAGATAATTAAGTGATCAGAACAGCACACAACTATGAAATGCAATATTAAGTCTACAAGGTATAACATTTTGCTTTTAGAAATTAGTTAAATAAGCTTTGAAACAATGTATTTTTGTATGTAAAGCGAAGCCCTATTGTAATTTTTGATTCGTCAGATCAGGTATGTATTTTATATGTCAGGCAGTGTAAAGCATATCAAGATTATACATACATGCTGCACTAGAAACAAATGTATCTTAAAAAAAAAAAAAAAAAAGTGATACTTGTCTGTAATGTACTTTGTCTTCAAACTATTGTGATCTTTATTACAGCTATTTTAATAAAAGACTGCTTTCATGATGTTTATTGGGGAGTTGTTTGTAAATTAAGAGAAGGGGCACTGGTTTTGGTTTCATACCGTACATACACGACAGACTTCAGTACAACAGTCACATGAATGGGCATTTGTGTAGATCTGTGAGTAAGCACCAACATACCAAAAAAAATATAATAAAATAACAAAGCAACTTCTTTTAGAAAAACAAACATTTGTTTATTAAGCAAAGATGTTCAATGCAAACACAATCCAGTAAAAAAAACTCAAAAGTACAAAAAAGTTAAAAAAAAAAAAGGTTAGTGTAGTACTGTACATTTTGTAGCATACTCCAATTGTATACCTCACAGTTGCATAGATTTTAAAACTCCCAATGAGGGTTGAAGGGAAATGCCTCAAAAGACAGTATACAAATATAAAAAAAAAATTCAGCTTCAATATTAAATTAATCTAAAATCAATATTGCTTTTGGATGTCAAACACAGTGCTACCAAATTACTATTGGTGCCAAAGCCCAAAAGACAAAACAAACTGGTACACACTATCCTTCACTATATTGGCATTAGTGCAGTCTAATAATGTACCAATTTAAAATCAGGCAGAGAAACAAGACAGCAGTGTCACTCAACAATAACCACGTTCATGGCATCATGCGAGCTACAACTATGTTTTGTTCCTCTCGGGATGAAGGTGCTGAATATGGGATGTAAACATTCCCTGGGACCAAGCTGAGCTCATCTCTTACTGTGTGCGTCACCCTAGCTAAGCCTGACCCAGAGTGCATACAAGAGCTTTAGAAAAGCAACATCACTCAGTGCCTGTCATAACATGAGACATAGATAGATCATTCACCTGACTGTACATCACTCAGTGCCTGTCATAACATGAGACATAGACAGATCATTCACCTGACTGTACATCACTCAGTGCCTGTCATAACATGATACATAGACAGATCATTCACCTCACTGTACATCACTCAGTGCCCGTCATAACATGAGACACAGATCGTTCACCTGACTGTACATCACTCAGTGCCTGTCATAACATGATACATAGACAGATCATTCACCTGACTGTACATCACTCAGTGCCTGTCATAACATGAGACATAGACAGATCATTCACCTCACTGTACATCACTCAGTGCCTGTCATAACATGAGACAGACAGATCGTTCACCTGACTGTACATCACTCAGTGCCTGTCATAACATGATACATATACCCACCATTCACCTCACTACGTCAAATTACGTAAAAATGCATGCAGTTGATTTTAATACAAACAGGAGTGAACCAAAAAATTATGCAACAAAAATAAGATATCGTGGCTCACATGAACAATATTGCTCAAGTCCAAGGAAAAGAGCTGGGCTGTTAACATTATGCCTCATAACAATTAAAAA